>NC_064026.1:22861941-23167077 GCF_917208135.1 Athalia rosae | reverse complement strand
ATCATGGTACAACTGGGACACGTGCAGGATTTTGGCTTTCAAATTTATCGGTGAGTCATCGTGGAGACTGAGGAGGTCAAGTCCTGCTTATAATCGAGTCATTTTAGGTCACAAATTTGTTTCTTTCGAAGATTTTTCGATAAAGTCAATAAAAATTCTACAATCATCGTTCGATGTTCTGGGTCATGACTGATTGTGAGTCACATAGGTAAAAGAATAAAATAGAATACGAGTTTGACTATGAGTTTACTTCAAAGGCTGTCAAACTGCGGTCGCAATGAGATACGTTCAATCGTTGCCATGTAGATTATATATTTACGATGAAACAATGGAAGGGAATCATTTCTCTCGTAAAAATCCGCGACGTTCAATGCACTCGCGAACCGCTTATCTTGCATTTACATTTTTGCATCTAATAATAATCACCACACTGTTCCTCCATACATTATAGATTGTTTCGGTTGCGCTGCATATTCTGATGATCATTTTTTCGTGCGTATCAATAATCTGCCATATTTGGAATCGATAAATTGAGACCAATTAAAACTCCCATGTTACTGTCTCAGTGGACCGAAAACTGAAAATGAAAGTTCAAGTTTTTTGACCAACCATGAGAAAAGAAAAAGTATATGATAAGCGATATAAATTCACTCTTAAAACTTGGGAGAGAAAAAAGCTCGATAAATCTGAAGTGGGCTATAGTGACGCGTTATCTAAAAATTTGTTATCTTCGGTTCAGCAGCTAACCGAATCTACATACAAGAGAAGGTGTACATAATCTTCACCACTTACACAGGAAGTATAGAGCGACCGATCCCATCGCATAGCCGAACAGTGTAAAGTTCTCAACTTATAACACAAGCTCTATAGCTGTTATACGCATGTTTTAAGTCTCCTCGCGTATCTCTAGAGCAAAGCATGCGTCTAAGTTTCTGATATTTCTGTTGTCTCCGTGACTATATGTGGATCGATCAGAAGTATGTGAGTTCAGTGCATTCTCAGCGTTTGCGGTGCAATGTCTTCCTTGTTGATACTTCTCATATTGTCTTCAGATTTAGTCCGCAACAGTTTTGCAGACAGTACGGAATGCCAGGTGTACAACAATCTATACGTATGTATGGACGGTAGTAAACTTAATAGCGTCGCTTTCGCAGACGTGCGCGCTGTTCAGACTATCGATGATATTGAAGTGCACTTGGAAAATCTCGGTATCACCGATATATCAGCGAATGCCTTTACGGAAGTTAAAAACGCCTCCTCGCTCTACCTCAGAGACAATGAATTGTCGATAATACCGAAGGGTTTCTGTCGAGTAATGGATCAGTTGACTTACCTCGATTTATGCAATAATTCCATCAGTGCAATAGAAGACGGTGGTCTCGCAATGCTGACTAATTTGGAAACCTTGTTATTAGATTATAACAACCTTACAGACTTTCAACCTGGCGTATGGAAAGGGTTGTCGAATTTACACGAACTCTATTTAACGAACAACAGCGTTGTCTTGAGAAAGAATATGTTCAAGGGATTGAAGCATCTTGAAACTTTGGCTCTCGACGCGAACAAAATCACCAAAATACCCGTTGGAACATTTAACGGCTTACCACACCTGGACTTACTCTACTTATCGCGTAATATGCTATCCACTTTAAACGCCGAGGTTTTTCGTACTATCGGTGAAGTGAACGAATTGGATCTGGGAAGAAATTATATTTCCATAATACCTACGGCTATCTTCAAGTACCTTAAAAATCTCGACTCCTTGTGGCTCAATGGGAATCAAGTGGCTACGTTACAGGCGAGTGCCTTCGAAGGCCTGGAAAATCTTTCGTCACTTTTTCTCAACAGCAACGAGTTTCAAAGTGTTGAACTTTCAGCGTTCGCATTGATGAAAAATGTCACAATCGAACCTGGCTTTCGACTCGGTGGTTCCCTTATTACCAATTTTAACCATCTCCGAGGCCGATTCAGATGCACCAGTAACGATTATCAGGAACCCTACGATTGCGAAAGAATTGAAAATCTGTGACCTAGTTAACGTCGACCCTTTGATACTCATCGATTTACACATTATATTCACCATGCAATGTAATATCACCATGATGCGATATGTTGGGTGCTCATTTCTTTTTGCCTACATGAAGCAAGATCTCTTTCATTCTGTATTCTAATACATACATATGTATATCTGTAGAAACTGATGGTCGCATTATTCTTCCCAACATTCGTGAAGCTCGTAGTTTTTTTTTCGAGTGGCGAGATATCTTGTCAAATGTCTACACGTACTTCCGACCTATTTACATATCTGAATTAACATAACTGAATTATTTTTCTTTTATTATAATGTCATCTAGTAATTAATTTTACCACATATCGTAGACATAGAGAGTTCATGGTATTTACAAATAATACATAAGAAATTTATAACATGACTATATTATCGACAGCTATATATCGAAAATACTATGCGGTGAGGAAATGTATATCCATTTTTGTATAACACTGCACCTAAAATGTAATTAAAATACATCATCCACAGTAAAAGGTATATTTACTTTTATCTTAATATCAGACGTGCAGTTTACATTTCAATGCCGAGCACACGCTGCGCAGCGAGATGTGCGATTGGATATATTTACTTCTCTTCTTATTGACGCGACGATAAAATGATAAAAATAATAAAGCGGGGGAAAAATAACAAGTGATGCAGTGATTAATCGAACAGGATATTTAATGAATGTCACAGCTTTGACGCAGTTGAAAATTATTAAAATTTGGACGTGATACAAGACTGCATTTATTTCCATATTTATTCTTTTATAAAATCATCACTAATTATTTACGTTGGAATCTGAATGTCGAACATGATCAAATTTCCGACATTGGTTTGACCTCGTCACTCTTTATTCTTGAATCACCTCGTATGTTTCGGAACATTTGTACGGTGCGCTAGAATCGACAGGAGAACTTGGGACGCAATTAACGGTAGTGGTTGTTGCGTTTGAAAAATTTTTGAGAACCGTTTTCGACGAGTTAATTTGGAAACCCGGCAAAATACTGACACTATGCATGTGTCTAAAAACTGACAGATCCAGGATTCGGATCGGATTGTTGTGGAGATAGACGGTAATGAGATTCGGCGTCCATTTGAAAATTTCCTGATCGCCCAGGGACCCGATTCGGTTTTCATTTATCCACAAATACTTGACATTAGTTAGTCCTTTGAAAGCGTCTATGTGAAAACTGGATATCAGATTCGACGATAAATCAAGTTCTTCCAAATGAGTCAGGTCCTCAAATCTTGATCCGGGAATAGTGCTCAATTGATTCCAGGAAAGGTCCAGCCGCTGAAGCCGATCCAAACAGTTGAAACTACCGCGAGGAATAGCCGAAATACGCGCCCCAGTTAATTCCAACAACCTTAAGTTCGGAAGTCTCGTGAATGCATCGTGCATTAGAATGATCGGATTCCCGTTCAACTGTAAATTTTGCAGCTTTTTCAATCCGTTTCGTACACCTGTTTCGAGTCCGTTCAAAAGATTCTGGCTCAGTTCCAAGTCTCGTAATTCCTTCAACTCGTCAAAAGTTCGGGGGGCAATATTCGTGATCTTATTATTGAAAAAATTCGCTACTTTGAGACTTCTTAGCCCATTTAGCATGCCACCCGACAGAGTAGTCAAGAAGTTGTCCGTCATCATGAGAATTTCCGTAGCGTTACAAAACTCAAAGGCGAAAGGATCTATCCCAGTAATTCCTTTTTCATTGATCTCGATGAAGTTTTCCGGGATTTTCACTATCACCAGGCTCGAATCGCGAAGACAAAATTTGGCGGTACACGAAATCGGTGAGTTCGAACTCTGTGCTGCATCGTTTCGATGATCACGATCGCTGACGGTTATCACCGCTGGCAAAAAACAACAAGCAAACACAACCGCCCACATTGATCGACGAGCGTTATGCATTTTTGCTACAGAAATTACGAATAATCGCAAGCTCGCTTCTTGTACCGTCGTCAGTGCACACCGATCTGAAACTCTGAAGTTGCCACGGTCATTTGGTTGTTATATTGATTCCGCTATCTGCTCGAGTGACGGAATGACGACATTCGTAAATAATAAACGCAATGTAAAAAAAGATTAGTACAAACGCGGACTGTAATATCCACGAGCATTAAAGGTGGCAAGTTATTGCGTTTCACGATTGCTGTACACTCGGAGAATTATTTTTTTTCGACGTTTCCTTCGCCGCGGGAAACCTCGGACTCCGAAATCTTCGTTTTATTTGAAATTCGATGAGATTCAAGTAACGACCGCTAGCTCCGTCGAAACCCCCCCCCCCCCCCCCCCCCCCCGCTATATATACGAGCGAGCAATAGTAGTCGTGCACGGTGCATTGGTCTCTCGGAATCAACTGGTTATTAATAGGTCGTATTTACTATCAGTTGCCGTAACAGCATTCCTTACTTGAAAAGCAAGGATCCCGAACGACGCCCGCGTGTCGTACGGCCAAAACTTCGATACGGTGGTAGGTACACCGGTTGACCGCGGTCTACCGACGATTATCGTTCTTCAACCGATCTCCGTCTCTACTCCCTTCCTCAAATAAACAACTCGGGATCGAACTGGAAGGTGGAGAGCTGTGAGGTGGTAATTCACCGATTCTCTTTTTCATTTATCTCTTCTGAGACGTTGGAGCGTTATTTTCTAATTTATAATCACGGATTCCAACACACAGTTTTCTTCTGATTTCAGGGGTGTTCCAAGGCTATCGCCAAGACGATTGTTCCCTCCCTCATCCCTGTTATCGGAGTACTTCGATGGATTATGGGTGGCATGCACCGACGATTCACAGCGTACCTACGTCTTTTTTTCCAAGAACCAACGAATTTACCAACCGTCTCGCCCGAGCGGGAATGTATCGCAATTGTTCCCTCAACACGGAATTGGACAAGTCATTTTTCTGAAAGGAAAGTTTCGAAACACATGTAACGATCACCCGAGAACAATTTTTCTCAATCGCTTGATACGCAAAATATATTATTTGAAAAAAGGAAAGAAAAATTGATAAATTCTTTAACGTTCCTTCAATATCCCTCACTTAGGACGTAATAATTCAAAGTTGGTCACGTGATAATTCCATTGGAAAATCGGAAGGTAAAAATTCGACCTTTTGGATGATCGTGATCAATAACTGATAAAAAATAATCGATTAGACTTACTTATATATTTATTATTACAGATTAGTTTAATGCAATATAATAAGTTAACCATAGTTTAACAGATTCTCTAGAGGGCACTCTGAATACACCGTGCCCTATCTCTAACGAGGGTTCAAGGGTTTTTTTTCATCATTGTTACAGTAGTTTCTGACAGGTAATCCCAGGTAACGTCTTTACGTTGCTTAAGTTTTTACGTTTTTTTTTTTCATTTTTTTTGTTTTTTTTTTTTTAATCATTTTCTTCTTAATCTTCACAAGACACAGTTGCACTTGTGTCCATTTTGCCTACAGACAGTTATCAGAAAACATTATACGTACAGAGATTACTATACATATATGATTGTAATACATAGTATTATCGTAATATCCATATTATCGTAACATTATCGTGATTTTAATATGATAATTATTGTTAAATATTGTAATAACTTTTTCGGTACGTTTTATCCTCAGTTACATTAACTGACACCGTCTTAAATTTTCTAATTATAATTAATATAATCGTAACGTAAACATATATAACTCGTATAATTAACTTAACACACCTACGGGTATAGAGCTTATAACTACCACAATGACTAGGAAACATTCGAAATGTTTTGTAATCAATTATGGCGATCGTAATAATTCACATCCGATTACCAAATTACTTCCCGATGTTAAGTTGATCGTTCTACGCGTCGTTAAATTTTTCATGTTATCGAGGCTACTCTCCGCATTCCTCCGTAAAAAAGATCCGGTATAGTCCCCGACGATACACCAATAGATATCGATGAATAAAATCGTCGATGACCAATTTGTCTCGCCTGGAAACCACCGCGGTATATTTTCTTCATCGTCGGTGCAGCCGGGCCGGAGCGTACCGATGGTACTTCAACGTTTCCTCCCTTAATTGGGGGTCGAAAAATAATCGTTTCGCTATTGTTACGGACCGCCTCGAACTCGGGCGCGTTTCTGTCTGTAACAATGACGGAAACAAAAACTTCCGGCTCATGTCAAAGCGAATGAAAACGACTCGCGCCCTGACGCCATTTTTCACCGACGAATGTTCACCCGCAAGGGCAACGATAACATACGCTGCAGTTTCCATAACCGATACACCGGAAACCCCGTCGCAAGAAATTTGTACCACGTTCGTTACAAATGATCAGGGCAATCTGACACAAAAGTTTTAAGCGCTCTAATTTGGCCGAACGTTTTTCATAGATTTTTCGATGGTGGTATCGATAATTTGGGAATTAATCGCCAGATTACCGAATTCACGAATTCAATCGTGTTGTTTAAAAACATTTGGAGAATCGAAGAGCAAAATATATACTCCTTGATTCCCAGACCGTAAACCAAGTGTAAAAATTGCCGTTCAGGAGTTCTGATGCACGAATAACTAACGAGTTAATTTCTTACGGTGGTGTAACTTTTTCACGAGAAGACCGCGTACAGTGTACCTTTCTCAGATTTCTAGCTCGTGACAGTTACGACGACGTGTAGCTAAAGGGGTATGCATCGTGTCTGCATTACATGCGGCAGTAGCTTTCAGTAATTTGTTCTTTCGTTTCACGTTTCAAGATCTTGTTCTAGAATCGCCCTCGATCGGTATTTTCCTACTGTAATATAATATATGTTTATACGTATTCCTTATGTCACTAATTTTAGAGTCTTTCCAAACTCTGATAATCCTTAATAATAACGATGACAGATAGAACTCGCATTTTATGTATGATTTAATCTTTCTGTGTTGTCCTTGGTGTGGTTATACTTACATGTATTATATTTATTCATATATATATATATATTTATTGATAATTTTATATATAATATTTATATATTCATTTATTTATTCATTTATACTATATAATATATATATATATATATTATGTTATATGAGATAAACAATCGCATTTTTTGTGCAGACTATCCTAAGCACGACCGCGACTCGGGCTCCAGTTTTACGTCACTCGAACCCGCGTCGTGGGTTCGTTGTCACCTCAATTGCTACCATTCGTTAATTAACATTAATGTTGTTGTTATATTTTAGTTCTTAACATACCAACTAATTATGATCTAGTCGTGAATTCTCCTTATCTTCTTACAGCTTACGATCAAACCTATTTTATATATTTACTCCTAATCTCTTAACACTTAAATATATTTAAACCTCCGCACGCCTCTCACGTGCAAGTTTTATTTCTATATCATTGAGTATGTAATACCTTAGGACACTTAGCTTACAATTATCTGACACTTACCGAATGGTTGGCTTAGGTTTCGTTTAAACTATAATGGTAACTATAGACATGCCTTCGGAGACAAACGTTATCGAATAAAACCGAAAGACGACGCTTGCGTCTCGATTGTTGCCGGAGATCGTAGCGTCGTGACGCCGATTCATTCAATAACCATTATACGGCTCCGATTAGTCGTCGAGTCGACGCCGTATATAATTACCGATCGTCGAACGAACCTTGATACGCTGGAGTTACGCACGATGTTAAGATGTTTACGCATCAAGATGCATCCACGGTCAGTTCATTTATAATAGACATGCTATATTGTCATAAACCCAAACTACGACGATTTTTACGCGCTATCTTCCAACGTTCAGCATTGCGAGTCGCATCGATTAAGGGGACAGGTAGCCCCTGCAGTACGTCTCGCTACGCTGAACGTCGGCCAACTATTTTTATCTATGGATCCATATAGGATACGATCGCCTAAATATCCAACTTACATATTTCTTATTTGTCGCTCCGATAATTTCTTTCTTTTTTTTTCTCTTCACTGCCTCACTTTTTCCCAACATTACAAATATCTATCAGCTAATTATTATTTTTCTTTTTTTATCCTCGCTTAAAATTAACGCGTTACAATTACTTGACCTTCTCATAGGACTTATGATTTATTTATATATTTTAATCACACTTACTTACTACAACATTTGCCCGAAAATAAAACAAAATAAAAAAGAGATGAGTCTGTATTATGATATTACGACTACACAGCATTGTTTTTTTTTTCGATTTTTTCTGAATAATTTTTTTTATCTCTTTTGATAGCTAAAAATTTCAAACTTTTGCCTTTCCTCTTTGCATGCCCAAAATGGGTTCCACTATATCGATATGATATTGCAATTTCTATATGGTGGAATTTCTACAGGCGCCGCAAAATATCCAAATTTTCAGAACCTATTTATTATACTCGCGGCAAAATGTATACGATCATCAGCAATATTTTGCATTGCATCTAAATACTATTTATATAATGTAAACGGATGATTATATAATTGAGTTATACATCATTATTAGACACTGCTGTAATCAGATAGCAATTATTTTTTTTTTAATTTTTTTTGGTTTTTTTTTTACCTTTTTTGTTTTATGTAATAGTTTTCCTTACTATTTCTTCATCGGCGCGACACTCTGACTAGATCGTAATGAAATAGACAATTATTATAACATTGACACATATCGTGATAGTATTGGGTAGCGTATTATCGTGTATACTGTTTTATTAGCTTAATGAATTATAGGTATGTGGATATCATATGTGGCTAGCACGCATTGAAATCAAGAAGGGAACGTACGGTATTCAGCACGATCCGCGCCTAAGCGCCTACGATTACTATTTTTTATTTTTCATCTTCATTAGTTTTTTTTTTTTTTTTTTGCTTTTTTTGCTTTTGATAATTTGAAATACTTCTTTCTTTTCATTATTATTCATTACTTATTTAGTTAGAGTATTTAGTTATTAGACAAGAGATACATACAGAGTATTATATGGGAATTGGGATGATCGGCCGGATCGTTTTTACTTCCACGTTACGTTACGTTGCTCACAATCGGTTGAAAAAATTGAAAACTCAAATCATCCCTCTCGATTTTCGACGTCTTCTCTTCTACACATTCGTACGTTATTGTGCAAAGTTTCTCATTGGAGGGAATACAAAAAAAAAATTACTATTTCCTTGGATAGTTGATTCAATACGCGTTTAAAATAGGCCTGTGCGTTATTCTGCTCTAGAAAGATAGGAAAATAGTTATCAAGTTTATTTTAAGCACGAAAGAAACGTGGAAGTACAATGCCCCTGGCCGATGCATATTTCGTATATGAGAAAAGATCAGAACGTTGCAACAGCCCACAACAACGGTCCACAATACTATAAGTGAAGCTACGGAGCATGTCTAAGATGTTTGGAGAAAAAAAAATTTTATTCGTTTTTCATGTATCATTCGATTTTATTTGTTTGAATTTTCTTCTTTTTACCCGATGATTATATCGATGATGGATTCTTTGTCGTGGCGCAGTCAATTATTGTTATCAACGTGAAGATCACGAAGCGCCACGTTATGAAAAAATGCTGTAGATATTTTTTTGCAGATACGAAAGTATTTTTCTCACCCAGACATAAATGAACCTGTGTCAATATTACTGATCTATTTACCGATATACTTTACTTTAACTACACTACTTGTTGAAGATGAATATACACGTATCTACTATTATGAAAAAATGAAACAACAATTGTGGTTCACGACACACAGACACAAAAAAAAAGGAGAAGAAAAAAGGAACGAACAATGAAAGAAGAACAAAAATTTAAGCGAAGTTGGGATTTAAGAGAGCTTGGAAAATAACGGAATTTCATTGTTCCTAGATTCTACCAGCTGTGTTATTTTATTTCGTTCTCGTCTTTATTGCGATTCATTCGATTCGTTAAGTCATTGGTGATTTTCTTTGTTCCGAGTTTAGTGTGTATGTTTCATTGAAACGGCTCGACGTCGACCGCTTTTCCTCAACGAGTTTGAAATTCGTCTTCGTATAATTAGGACTGCACAACTGCAGAATAGAATCGTTATCATCGTTCGATTTTTCTAACGATCTTTCCGCTGCTACGTTCGTTTTATTTCCTCATTTTTCTTTCCTACCTCACACTGCGACCGAATTTCAATCAATTACCTCGAGGGGGGTATAGCGCCTGGCGTCGCCTCGAATCGTCCGAATGGTGAATTTCCGTTACAAGTTTCTTCATTCGCATAGTTTTCAAGGTTTTTCGTTCAGTCTGACAATGAGTAAAAGTCGAGGTCCATGTCCTAAGAGTTTGCAGTCAAGTTAATCGTACTTTCTGTAATCATTATATTATTCAAGATTCAGTAATCTGGCTCATGGAACCATTTATTACTTGGAAAGACCGTCAGTTATATTTCCTATCTTACCTAGTGCCCGAAGACACCCCTGAGATTTTTCTTAACAATTAAACGTATTTTCCTGAACCGTTCGTCGTCATCGTAACTCGATGTATCTCTCGCTTTACATCGTTGGTGTTGTTCGTTTGTTAGTATTTTATTATAATCGTTATTTTCACGACCACCAATCCGGAATTTACTTGTCATCTTCTTCGTACACATCGTCTCAGCGTTTAGATCTTGGCTCAAAGAAGCTTTTACCTCAAGTATGGTTTTAAGTTACAGCCGAACCAGCCAATGTATGCAAATACGTGATTACATTCCGATAATGTATTCATCTCCTTCGCTTTATTGATATTATATGCCCTCTGCCACTGCGGGCTGCAGAAGCCGTACAACGCCGACACACTTTTGGGGCATGGGTATTAGAGGCGACGATAATTTTCCAATTCCACGCCTTAACACGCGCTCGATAATCGCGTTCTCCAATATTTTTCAAGATGAAATCCCCTTGAGCGGCGAATAAAATAATGTGCTGATTATGATATCACGTATATTATATTGTCGAATTCAATAGCGTCTGGCAGCTACATTTACCCGGAGCGACTAACAACTGCAGCTCTTTGAAGGCACCTCGTGAACTTTGTACTTCATTGAATCAATGGATTGCTTGCTGGGCTGACTTCTAGGCGCGGTCGTATCGACGATCACGAATAAGGGTGGGTATACTTATGTAATTGAGGGACAAACGGTGTGATACCTGGAGATTCAATCAACTATTGAACGAATTCATCTATAACCTCGCGAACGATCGATTGATCATCATATTCCATATCGGGTATAGAATTCTGGGGAGTTGCGGCACGATCGAGGCATTGAAAACGATTCTACATATATCGTCGTGTGAGCGGTTTTTATCATACTTCGCAACCGATACGCGCTGAGATTTTAATTTTAATATTTACTTAGTTTTTATCATCATTCATTCGTTTATTTTCATTTCATTTGCGTTTCTTTTCTTTTTTTTTTTTTGACATGCATATTTTTCAATAATTTATATTCTTGGTGCAGAATGTTTTGCAGAGGAATCGTACAATTTTAGCGTCACTTCCGGGTTCAAATGGATCGACGATCAGCTGTTCATTTTCGAATATTTTCTTTTCCAAAAACGCTTATTTGGTTGTTTTCATTATATTTTAGTGTTAAGGAATTATGCAATAAACTCGGCAGTTTCACTACGTGAATGTTGAAGAAGTGAACTTTTTTCGTAAATTTCATTGAGCCATGATCATATACGTTTGCGGTGTAACGATTTGCACTATCTATATATCCTACAATTTCCGATGTTCAAACCCTTAAACTATAACAGCTTAGTATCTCCAAATGGAAATTCAACGAGCAATTATTGTAAATTTGCAGACCATTAGAGTTTTCCTTCTTCCGTATGTACGAAAAAGTAACAACTGACGGAATGAGTCTTCGATGCCTGTACTTTTCTTGATGCACAGTAAAGTCTGTTGGATACACTTAATCTTAGCCGGTATTGCGACGACACTTGGACTTCCGCTACGCGAACGACCTGCTTTTTCTATTAGATCGAGATCGATTATTCTTGGCATAAACATCGTCCCAGCTTCATCTTTCCATCTTTTGTTGAGTACCACTCTCGCTCTTTATATCGACAAACCATAACCATAATTATACAATTTCTTAATTAAGCTTTTGCAGGGTATTTCGACACAAGTGTTTTATCGAGTACCAAAGTCGACGGAGTCGTCCTGTGCAGCATTTTTGACGACTCGAAGTCGAAAGATTGGAATGGTTTTGAATCTATAGAGTTATTGTCCCTTTGGTACTGAACAAAAAACTTTTCATACGTCATAAAATCTAGCGTTTCAAGAGTTTTTTTTTTTTTTTTTCGTCTTCTTTCAATTCGTTATAATTTTTCATCGATGTTGACGCAAATGTTCGTTATCTACATAATTACAGCCTACGTAATAATGACAGACCTTAATCTTTAAATATATATTTTTTTTATTCATTTTAGTTTATTTTATTTTATTTTATTTTTTTGCTCATTTTCTCGTCTTATACTCATTCGTTGGGTATTCTTTTCTATCGTGATGTTAAACTTTGTTTTTTTTCTCACTCCATTATCCAAATTCTTAAAAACTATTTGTGCGTTTAAGGTACGGGCTCCCATTTGGTAGAGCAGCTAAAGATATTATTTTCATCAATAATATCAATATCCAATTCGACCGGCTTCGAAATGTAATAATCAATCATCATACGTTAGCAATTTACACTGCCCTTCAATTGGAATACCTCGATCATTTTAACCTCATTCAATTATCCCTTTCATTTGAACAAAATATTGTAATCCTTGCTCCTTCTGTCCTTGCCTTTTACTGATGATTACTCAACTTCCGTCCAGTCCGCGGCAACTGAAGCTCAAATTTTGGTTGATTGTCCGGAAACGTAGTTGGACGCAACAAGTCGAATATTTTTAGGGGTCAATTAACACGGAGGCGTTTGTTTTTCGTCGAGAAATATAATTTTCAGGCAAATTATGCAGTAAGGCACTCCGATGCATTAACTTGTTTACTGGAATAATGAGTGCAAAATAATGATAAATAATCAGCTACGATGATGGAATTGAACGCAGATGTAAAAGGTTGAGTAAATTGGTCGAAATAATATTTCGAAACGTGCCTCACACCATTTCATTGGCGATTCCAAATAATCGGATATTGACCAATGTGAGCCAATTTATTACTCGATCATTGATTGCTTCAGTATTTAAAAAATGGGATAACTGTTCGCGGTCCTAATTGTGGAGCAATATAAAGCTAAAATTGATATTTTTTGTATTAAGAGAAAATCATTAAGAGATTTCAGGAAAAGAACAGAAACCAGAAACGTCGGGACATGTATTTCGACTCGCCACTACTCCAAAGTCTTACGTACGCTTTCAGCCAGCGCAGTGTACCGGTCGCTTTTACTATCCTATTCATTATAGTTCGCTATGAAATGGTCTGCAAATTTACAATTTCTAGCGTCTATAGTACTACCTGCAACGATTATATTCAAGCTCACGAGCAACAAATATAATTATCTCAGCGATTCGTTGAAAATTTCCGTAGTTTTATATTTTTATTTTTTGCTAACTGCAGCGCGAGGAAGGCGAAATCGCCCTTTTCTTATCATGCAATAACACGAAGAATGCCGTCAATTTTCCGAAGCGTACTTTAAACATTTTGCTTTACCTCGAATGTTGATTATTTTTATTACAGTTATTCACGACTGACGTTATAATTTGATTATTGATTTTTCCAAGTGTTCATTTTTTTTTCAATTTTAATTATTTTTTTTTCTCTCGTCGAAGCATCATCCAGATTACATCATTCGGATATTCCCGCTGCGAATTGATAAAAAAAACTACCGCCAACCCTTTGAAATAACTTAAAATATTGTCGATCATCTCGTTTGCATCTTTTCGGTTCCTTTCTGCATGACACTCTGTCATACGCGATGATTTCAATGATTAAGAGATGTGTTCTTTCGTTCTTCATATTTTTAGTTCCCCGATTACCTCACCGACGCCGTTTTACCTTACATATCACCGAATATTCCGGCAAACGTCTTGCGTAGATTTTTCATCGTGTCTTCGGTGTCCTCACCTTGGACTTGTGTTTGACTTCCCTGACGGTGAAACGGTACTCGAGATAAAGGAGGATCGTCTGGGCGTCGGCTAACCGACGGTGCGCTGCTCACCGTGCTTGACTGGGAAGCTGCCGGATAAAAGTACGTAATTAGTAATTACCACTTAACGAGCCTTGCTTGGCATAAACGACGCGTTTGAGTGATTCTCATCGAAATCTCATTTCATAACATTTGTTCGTCAAAAACATCTAGCCTCACACGTTGGGTCAAAACTTGACAGAATTTGCCTTACGTAATTTGTTTACAGTGAAAATTAAAATAATTACTAATTACAGAAAAAAAAACGCGATGATTCGATAATGTGTGATAGTAATTCTGTCCGTAACTGCGGAGAGATTAATGTTATTTCGGTGGAAATTTGCTAATCGTGAACAGGGCATGTATGTCTTCAGTTCAACTGTACCAGGTGAGCGTGTTATATGGGAAACTTTAGGTCGCCGCCAAGAGTAATTTCTACAACCCTTGGTGATCTTGGAGTTGGTCAGACCGTTGAAGCGTCCAAGTAGTTGCTCGCCGCGGCGATCCTTTTAGGACAACTCCGTGAACCCCGGTTAGCCAAGTTCTGTTTGTGTATAGATACCGTAATTGCATAGCTTTCTCCTATACTTGGGTGGCGAATAGCAGAATATAAGGCTAGGTAAGGTTCGAGGTATGTATGTATACCTTATAAACAACGTGCAACTGGTTTACTGTTTGCTCGCGGTAATATAAATAAACGGTCCCCCTATGTACTCTGGTATATATATATACACGCGGATCACCGCATCGGTATAATTTAATAAGTCTGATATATATCAGAAAATTTATAGTTCCGACCGAGCCTACGTCCTCAACTATAGGTATAGGTATGTGTACCTATAACATACATGTTCCAGAACGATTGACCGTTTATATGAAACCGATGGGCCGATACCTTCCCGGCAAAAGGCAATTACGTTTCATCGTAAACGCCGGTTAACCGTGCGGGATTAATTAAAATGCAATTTTCTATACAGATTTCTTAAACGAAAGATCGATATTACGTTCAGACGATCCAGTGAACACTTTTACATTATATTTTTCATTTGCAAGGTAACGAATTAGTTCTGTGATACAGTACCGAGTGAAACGACCGATAATCAGATTTCCCGAAACACAAATGTCTGACGTTCACTGTGGCGGTTGCCCACCTGTAAACTCCCATCTATAAGCAAACTAATTCAAGTGGGCTGCGATAATTATCTCGGTTAGACTAATTGTTAGTATGAATAATATCCTGGCATGTGAAATTAACGTACACGTACCCGATATGTACCTCTGCCTGATTTGTGGGTCTACATCACCGCGAACCCACGAACCCAAATGGAACTCCTCCCAAGTCATCGCGTCTTCGTCATAAATAATCAAAATTGTATCTCGATACGGCCGCGCGCAAGCTTCTCCTGTCTAACGACACAACAGTCCTCACCCTTTTTTCGTTCGATCGCACCGAGGGTAATTCGGACCAAGCGTACATCGATTTGACGACCGTTAATCGATTTTTAACCATCAAGAAATATCTCTGAGGAACCTGTGAATACAACTACATGTTCCCTCATCTTTCGCACGAGGGCATTGAAAGTCGGATAGAGCATCTACCTAATATTTGTGAAACCCGATCAAAGAACTTCTTTGACCACTCGAAGAATATATCTATCTACAGTGATCGGTGATGATCATGATCGTACCTTGAGAATCGCGACGCTGCAGTTGATGGTGGCTATCGGAAGTTGTGACATCGCCGGCAAGGGCTGTTGTTGAGCCCATAGATCCCACGCTTGCCATGCTCGTCATGGAGCTCATACTCCCGTGCGATCCCATCGTCGGAGGTAGTTGAGTCGGTCGTTCGTCGGCAGGACTCGTTGCCTGACTCGAGCTCGAAACCGAGCCCCTCGATGTTGTCTTAGTGAGCGCACTCGGCAATCGACAGCAGGCCTGTTCAAATAGGACACGATTGTGCAAAGGACTTTTGTATAACGCAAAAAACTACGTTGACGCGTTGACGTTGAATAATAATTTCCATCAAATACGTACAGCCGGTGTGTTTTACAGTATTTCTGAATGCTAACGTAAATACGCTGTACACATTGTCCGATCGGTAATTTCACATGAATCATACCTGCATCTTAGATGTAACTAGGTCGGCGATGTGGCGACGATCTTCCTCCTGAGAGTCGCCCATCAAAGACAACGCGCTGTCGTTAACCTCGATGATGTACTCGCGACCGTCCTTTCCAACGACCAATTCGATAGCGCAAATATCCAGCCCTCCGAAAAGTTGTGAAACTTGATCGACCCATGCGCGATACCGATCGATTACAGCCAGTTGTTCCAGCATAGCTGAACCGGTATTAGATTTCCAATTACCGCTGATACTTTTACGCCTGCCAAATTACGTTCGGAAGTTAAATCTCAGACATTCCAAGACATGAGAATAGAATATCTCGTTGAAACGAAAACTTTCAATATATTCAATTTCGGTCAATAAACAACAAAGTCAGCTTTCTCTGGAACACAACGCTTTACGGGTCTCCGTAACTCCGTGTTACATAAAACCGAAAAATAAAAAGGGAATAAAAGTTGGCACGTAAAGGTGGGCATGTTCGTATCACTCTGGCGTATGGGTATAATTAACGTTCTTCGAACGTATTTCGTAACGCTGTATAATAATGCCCTGTCGCGCGCAACCCATCTCGCTCCGAATGGATTTTCACGTGCAATGAAACGGTTCACAGGCTTCTTTCTAATTATTTAACCGCGCGATTTTTCTGCGCTCCGATATAATAATCTCCTCCCTCTTCGTTCCGATACCGATATTCTTTAGAAGCTGGTCTTAATTTTCGCCGGGTTGATTTGCCCGGTGTACGGCTTCCGCGCATTGCGGGCACTTGCCAAAAGAAGTTTGAAAGCCTGAATCTAACGGCTGTAACGTATATATATAAGGTTCGATACTTTGATACCTGCGGTATGAAGCTCCCTCTTAGAATCCGCATTGTTACAATAAATGACAATGAACGTGAATGGAATAAGAAACTGTATAGAGACGAAGAAGGACCCGATGAAAGGACGCCGATGAAGACCCCGGAGGATTTGATCCATTCGAAGGGGCCTGCAGACTCTTTGCCGCACTAGTTAGCCGTTATTATTATGCGATTCAAAGGTACGCGTCGTACCGTCGACGTGAAAAAGGGAGACAACCGTAACGAGCCCCGTGGTCTCCTCTCATTCCACGCCCATTCAACCGTTAACTGTATTAGAATTCGAACCGCTTGATTCACTCCCCCGGCGGCGTACGTGTACGCGCATAAACACCCTCCCTGAAAATCGTCCTCGTAAAGAGCCGTGAGTTCTCTCGGCGCAGGTATTTACCGCACGGTTAAAAGATATTCAACCCCCTGATCCGAGCCGTGCTCAAACCTTTATCGGATATTTTGATGCGGACGCAGAATAATTTTCATTCATACGACACATGATTCTTTGTACAAACCCATCTTTCTGGCTCCAGAGCTTTTATATTCGACGCCTACTCTGAAACGGAGGGAGTTTTTCGAGTCTATGACAGGGAGACGCTCAACCACCAACATTTTCGTTTGTCATTGATCGATCCGTGTCTCCTGATGAGTCTGACAGGGGATGGTTAACGACGTGAATGTATAGGTGTACGAGAGATGACGTAGCCGAGCCCTTTGACGCTTCTACTTATCGAATGCCTAGAGAATTTGTCAAGCTGATCGAACTCTCAATGGGCCGCCTTTGTATTCCGTACACCGTGTAGTTGTTTGCGCTTTTTACGGTCCGATCATTTTTCATATTCTTACTTCACACGTTTCTTAAATTCTTTTTACAGCATATAAATTCAACCTTGCTGACTTTTCACTCGCCGTCGGGATCGAACTACTCACATGAATGCTTTGTAGTTGTTTCCAATCTTCTGAAGGTGGACGTCGTATTTTGTATCGATGTAAGGTTCCGCCGTTGCATAGGTGTTCGACAAAGCAGCTAGGGATGCGAGATCTGAAAATTCTTGACTGGTTTCAGCGCGCGCTTTACCAACACCGCTGTGTGCGTGACCCAGCTTGACGACAACGGGATATTTCGAAGCGGTCACCTGGAACAGATTGTTAAAAAAGAGAACTCGTGTAGAAGCGAATTCCGAATAGAACTTAGGGCGATGGTAAAAATAGTGAATAAACGAGTAGAAAACATCCCTCGTGGAATGGAAGCTGGTGACGTTGCTGCGGATAAGCCGCAACGATATATTCCACGTTAACGAAGACCTCTCATCAGGTTGAAGTTTACACGTGTATCAGGAGAAACAACTTCCGCATGGCTCGTCGTTTGCTCGTTAAACCAACGTGAGTTCAAAGACAAGACTGGCGGCGAAGCAATCCCATAAGCGAAAGTTAATATCCGACCCCTGCAAAGATCTCGTCAGTTTTCACCTGAACCTCTCAGTAACACGACTCTTGATACGTGACGCGAACGGTGTATTGTAACGAAAGACCGTCTTACAGGTGTGAAATGTCTTCGTTCCGCGAGCGAATTTCATTTGCGTTTCAACGACTGTGACGAGTGAATAATTAAGTCTGCGCAAACATGACGCCGTATTGCTGATAGTGGGATTTTTTCGTCAATCAGCCCATTTGTTATATATTAAAAAAATCATCAGTTGTTGATCTAACGATCGTTCGTGTGGTAACATTCGTACCGATTGTGGGTAAAATTGGTTGAAATTCGGTTGCTTTTTTTCGGGGTGATTCCGCTGTAACTGACGCCGCACTGAAACAGAACCACCCGGTATACCGAAATGCACGTGATCGTACGAATCGGCCTCATCTTCTTCAGCCTTGCTCGGTCATGTCCATAATCGATCAGGTGATTATCTGAGTGTAATAAACTGCCCGTTGACACGATGGGCAACGTTGATTGGCGCATCTGTCCCGAACGCCACTATACGTCTGCTCGTTGTTCGGAACGAAAGGAATTAATTAGTCCGGTACTCGCCTGAGGAATATCTCGTAAATAAATGGATTGACAAGACGCGATTACAGAGCTCCGTATACGGCGTATGTGGATACCTCATATTCAGGTCGAGGTATTTGCTTTTTTAGTATTCCGTTTTTTTTCTTCAAATTTTACTTCACTTTTTCTTCTCGGCGGTTAATTTGCAATCAAGATTATACGGCCGCGTGGCTGCCAGGGTGGCTCGATGTCTTGTCTTTACCGCCTTTCAATCACGTCTTATTTGCTTCCATAAGCTGGATTCGAGATCTCCTTCGTTTCGAGCGAGAATCACCGGATGTTCTAGCTACTCGCTGTGATTTATACCCTCGTGTTCGTCAAGCTCTTGCTGACGCACCCTAACGAACATCCTCTTCAAGCTCGTGAATAATTAGGTGAGGTAGAAAAGCACGAGGGGGTGGTCTTGAAACTTTGCGAAACTCGCATATAGTTTCCAAAATTTTCAAGTACTAGCTACTTACAACTTGTTAGTTATAGCTACGGCTGGTGTCAATTTACACGTGCTTTACACTAACGCCAAAACTACCTCCGTATAGATTCCGTTTCCATGTATAATAGATTGAAAACTTTTTTTCTCTTACCCTCCACTTGCGGGGCATGAGTTGGAGACGGAAAACAAAAGAAATAAAAAAAAACTTCATCGGCTGGTACATACCAGCTATTTCGATCATCTACTCGAAAGTTTTACTTCCATTGATTTTGTGATTTCATTACTCTTATCCTCAAGCTTGACGAAAAATCTTAGCCACGTTATCTGGTCGATAAAAGTAGATTCTTTCGGAGCATCGCGTGTAGCGAGTGTGTACAGCCCATCTACAAGTTCAGAGGTACAAATTAGACTGTATGTTTGCTTATCAATTGTCCGCGGGACCGGGTTAAGCCTTATTCGTACCGTAGGTATCGTTGAAGAATGAAGTTTCGCTCTTGGTAAGCTCATTGCGTATTTATACCATTGTGCTTCAGCGCGGGTCTACCGTATTATAGAAATTCCGTAGAAAGAGGAAACTCTGTCCGTATTGAGCCTTCATCTTTGTGACAAGAACTGAATTTATATGATCATTGTAGATACACGCAAAAAACAAATACGTGAACCGGCGGTGATGTCTTCAGGTTGAAGTTGAAATGTATAATTCTCTCTTCGAGTCTCAGTACTTGTTTCTACACACAACGAGCAGAGTCGCGCATTAGTAGAACGCGGTATGACCTGGTGCGGAAGAACGAATAATTCCCAACCGATGCGGAGGACTGCTGGAGACAGCTGGTGTAATCAGCGACGAAAAAAATCTCAGATGAAAGATACTGCAATACATATAAATAGCTTATCGGAAGTTCGCAGTGCGGCTATCTTATCCGCAGTAAAAAAATCGATCGAACAATTCAACCGTATATAAAGGCTGCTGAATTTGTTGAAAACTCGCCCGTGCGAACGATATAAATAATAATAAAATTATATCAACGGTGTTCCGTACCGATGGGGAGAAAGAAAAATGTGAAAAATCTTCTCAAGTTTCTAATTTGGGATTCCCGAACATTCGTCACCTGATTGTGGCAATTTTCTCCAATTTTACCGTACTATGGATTCGCGATCACAGCCGACGTTTTACCGGATTATCAGCGCGATACGTATAGATGTGATTGTGTAAGGATAACTCGATTTATCCTTACTTTTATCAGGACAAGAATTACAGCGAACTGCTGGCAGACAGCGCCTACACATTTGAGAACACAACCGGTGACTCGGAAAACCTGCATTGACTGCCCACAACTACCTAGATCTGGAAGCTGTAACAGCTCCCTAGGGATCAGAAGCGTGCTAACCAGCACGAATTCTTACAGGCGTTTCGCTCGAGGCGTGGCTCATGCTCCGTTTTGGAAATCGTCGTTTCAACATTTCACACCGGAATTCAGCATTCGACGAACCTCTTTTCGCGTCTTGTGTGCAGCTGTGGATGGTAAGAAAAAAAAATAAAAAAATAAAAAAAGAGAGAGAGAAAGAAATTTTTTTCTTTCAACGACCAGCGAAGTTATTCACGGAAACAAGACTGGAAGTCCGGATGCCTACGTGATTCGTGGGTTGATCTGGGGGTAGATATGAAAAGACTAGCGGATGCGGGTATATATGTAGGACGGAGTCAGAAACCGGCCTTTGTCGACTCGTTCGAGTCGAGTCGTGACTTTGGTATGGAAGACCGTCTTCGCGGATGACCGCCTAGTTCCAAAGAAATGGCGTACATCGACTCACGTATCTACGGTACGGTAAAACTTTAAAGCACCGAACGAAAGTAAGACGGAGAGAATTCCGATACATGTATGGGGTAAAAATTGATCGCTGTACAGAGCCGTCTCTAATGGACGGTGTTAAAGTCTTCCACGTGAACTACGGTAACTGCAGGCGTGCTCAATGCCCCGCGACGATCTTTCGGTAGGAACTTCTTATCGATTCGAGCTAGTTGGCGCAATGTTGGTCGTAGGGTCGGGTGAAAATTGAGTTTTCATAAGATGTACTTTGTACCGTAAACTGGGATACGGAAAAAAGTTAGATCGTAAACGGTTGCGGGTTCCACGGGTCAGAGGGTATGAATTTAGCTCGTGCGCGCGAGTTCCGGGCGCTTTTGACCTGCATCACGTTTGATTTCGTTTTCTTAATTTCTTTTGAGAAAGCAAATTTCACGCACGCCGCAGCGACGAGTCAAGGTGTAAGGTAAGACTTCTGGTAGTCGTTGATTTTTTTATTTCTTCTTCGTGGCAAAGAAGACGAATGAAACCGATAGAAACGAAGCGCTTTTTTCCACCTTATCTGCCTCCGTGTTGTTTATTAGCATCGTGCCGCTAGCTGGTGAAATCGTCGGCAGGTCTCTCGAACGGACGTTCAAGAGAGCCGCCGACGATTCTGCTACGCTTGTCCCGAAACGACTATGGCGTGATCCCCCTGTGCCTGTCGGACACCAGAAGTCACTTTGAATAGTTGCTGACAACGCCCCGTTACACATCCATAATATACCTGGACTGTATCTACATCTACCGCTGCCGTTGCCGCCCGCGCCTCTGTCTCTGCTCTCGGTACTGCATACGTCGGGGTGAAAATTTCACGAAGTAAATCACGATAGTCGTGGAATTCATCTCTGACCCGTTTAATCCGTGCATGCAGGCGCGGATGATTAATAACGGGGAATAGGTTCTGAGCTCCTATGCGGCGCAGGGGTCACGCGAATGCGAACTCGATATAGAAACTCATCCCCTCGTGATCGCACGCGATCCACTGATCAAGAAAATTAGCCGTTTTAACGAAATCACGTGACCTCGATCGTTAGGAGTCTAAACCACGTGAGGCGCGTTGATGAATTTGAGAGGTAACGCGACTCTGGGATTATTGATCGATTATTATTTCTTTTTTTTTCTTTCTTGGCTTGAAAAATAGCTGAAAATTTTTTTTAAAAAATAACATCCAGTTAGTCTCGTAATGAAAAAATCTTTGTTAAAAAGTTCTATTTTCGATTCTACCACGATGCCTCGGAGCGCACGCTAAATATTGTGAACTACTCACGCGGCGCGCTCGTAAAACTTCTAACTCGTTTTTCTCGAAACTACATTTTTCAAACTGGGATCAGGACGGATTATTGAGGACACCCTTGCACGGATTAATTTAAAAGCTGGGCAGTAGCTTCTATACGTAGCCCTTTTTTTATTTGATTTGGTTTTTTTTTTTCATACACAATTTACTGCTAATTGTTTGGCTAAAAATCGATTAATTTTTCCCAAAAGTGCGCAATTTCCACAAAATTTGATTTAAAAAAAGAATCCCTACGTACTTCGATGAACAATAGTATACAGATTTTGAAGAATTTTGGTTTTTTGTTCTAGGACCGATACTTTACGTGAAATCCGTCCTCCCGTACGGGAATTTTCAAAAGCAGCGTTGTCAAGATTAGCTCTATCGCCGCCATTTTAAATCATAACGATGATATAAAAATATTTTTCCGTACTTCGATATATGTTTAATCAACCCTCTGAAAAGAAATCCTATTTCTTCCTCGATACTCCCAAAATAAATGATCAAAGTTAGGCCTTCTTTCAGCGGCTAGAGCGGTGTCACCCCTTTAGCTCATAGAGACGGCACGGATCCGACTACCCGGCCATCGCACCGGTCTGTGTTAAACATTTCCTTTTTTTTTTTTTTAATAGGTATAACGAGGTGAACTTTATGATGTCATGGGTCCGGAGAATGCATTATTATATTTCCAGAAGTTCACGGCAGCGTATAGGACAATGATGTTGCGAAACTCGAGGTAACAATCGCTGTTATCGCGTGGCTGAGCGAGTTATATTGGCTTTCGGATAAGCTCATTGTTCCTCGATCTCCGATTACCGTCAGACTATAACGTGCGACTGCAGAAGCTGCAGCGGAATTATATTGCGGAACTTCGCCACGATTTCGCTAAGGTCGCCAAGGGTCACGAATCCAGTTCAAAATTATTAGCGCCACCCACTTTGCATTATATATTAATACCTCCGATCGATTTTCAGTAACGCCGGGGGATTCGACGCCATAGGCGAGCTGGTCTCAGCGTACCTCCGGCGTCAGGTCGAATTAAGGAGCTTAAAAGTTTTCGAAAAGTTGTCGATTTTGACCATGTTCTACGTAAACTCTGTCGGCGAAGTACTAGCTATAAGTATTCTCTCCGGTCGCTGGATTATGTCAGGAAAATCTATGTTCTCGAGACCGCGTCTGATCCTGTAAGCGACCGAGAGAAATCTAATCCACCGCCATTCCTTTCGCGGAGAAAATTTTTCAAACTTTTGCATTCGAGTGGAGAGACGGACGTCGTAAATATTAACGTTCGATGCGCATTATCCGTCGAGTCGACACCGACTGTGGTTGTAAATCGACATTGCCAGGTATCGGCGATGAGACGTAGACTTCCTGTGTTCCGACCACGCCGGATCGTAAGACCAACATCGATACGCGGGAATGGATTCAATTTAGAAAACTTAAGAAACCGTTGGTGGGAATATTTTGTCGCTTGGGTGACAAAAACTTTCCTTGCACATCGTTTATCAAGATTTTCATAGAATTCGGAACCACAAGGAACCGAAGATCCGAATGCTCGAGAGGGTGAAACGTTCTATAGAGATTCATCTCAAACAATCTCGTCACCCCACCCATCTCTCCACCTGGTTAGATTCCGGCGGGATAAGCGTGTCGGGCTCACTCGGGTCAGAGAGATGGTCTCGCTTTGCTTATTCTAAACGTGTTAATTAGTACAACCGGTGTTCGAGTGCGACCTGCACCGATGTACGTCGCTCAGACCTCACAAGGTATTATCCCTGCGGGGGAATTTCGATCTCTTCCGGCGATTCCCCACCGACATTATCCGCTCCTTCATCTGGGTCCTAGAATATTTATGTACCCTCAATCGGATGGTCCGTATCACGAAAACAAATCGTTCCGGTAAATCAGCTATTTCGAACCGACAAAATTTATGCCTATAACGTCCATGTGCGCCACGTACATTTCCGATTCAGATAAATATTTGAATTTACGATACAATCGCGAGATACCTGAATCCCGTAAGAGTGCCGCCGTCGCTGACGGAGGGATTTCGAAAAGTTTCGCCCTTTCGGAAAAACACGATCATACGAAATATTCAACGTTCGAAACCAGGTCAGGTTTTCATCGCCGAATTATACCCGCTCATGACTCTCCTATCCGTGTCATGATTTATGCATTTTATCCCGTACTTTGACTCGCCGCGATACCGCGCGCCGTACTATCGATTTTAATGGGATGCAGGTTTAATTGGAAGGATCGAGGGTCCGTGTGTTCCGTTATAGGTAAGGATAAGGAGCTCGGATCGCTCCATGTATGGCCGGAGTTGCATGTCCGTGCCTCACAATGTCACGTGGGAATATCGTATTGTGTACGGTCCGTTTGAACGACCTCTGATAGTCGGTGTGATACACCGCACAATCCATGCATGCACGGAGTAGAAATAGAGCGTGCACGGATATTGCGACGGTGAGGAAAAGAATTCGTATCGAACGCTCCGATCTTGTTTTAGTTTTATTTATGTCCTTACGGTAAAAGCATTCGTAAATTTTCTCCATACGTCCCTGAGAATAGACGTACGAGCGCGGTCGATTGCAAAGGGGGTTTTTTGACTGACATCAGCCGCGCGTCGCGATAAGAGTATATCGCTTAATGCGACGCACCGTAATCGTTCGAGACGTCTTGTCGGACACAGTACAGAGCGACGTGACGTTAACTCCTGCGAATGTCTATTGCACGCTGCCGGAGGAGAGTAACGTTTATTTATGGAACTGCACGATCCGTACAGCTCCAGGCAAGGTTGGGCTATTTCTATACTACGCGATGACATAATGACCATCTATTTTTGGGGTTTAACTAACTCACACCAAAAATATCACGGGCAAAGGCATGCCGCGGACAAATGAATACTTCGCCAAAAATATACGCCACCACGTACGTAACCCGTTTCGCTGCAGCACCGGGAAAGTTTCGCGGTAACCGGAAGTAACGTACGCATATACACACGTATAAGGGATTCGTGCGTCTTATATATATGTACTTATGGTCAGAAAGATGAAAGTCGTGCACCGCCAGAGCCGCGCTCGGTTTGCTTTTATTGGCCATTTTCGTTCCCAACAAAATGGAGAGAGATTTTTATCGTCGCGCGGATGTTGAAAAGTGCAGTACGAACCGGGATACCCTAGACGCGATAAATTGCGGGATGCAAAGCGGAGGTAATTTTTATCTCGCGTTAAAATTTCCCACACACAAATACCGAGGGTCAAATGCCGTCGACGTAGAGAAAAAGAAAAAAAACAGGAGAAAATAGAAGAACGCCGCAATGTACCGCGGCCAAAAATGTGGCACGTGTATCTAAAAGCGGGAGAAAAATTTCAAAAGATACCTCGACCACTGCACGAACGCAGGCATTTATTTCCAAGAGTTACGAGACCACTTCAAATATGTGATATCCTCCAACTTTTTCACCTCGTCTTCGCTCCGACGAGTTCAGGGAACTTATTAGATAGTATTTGCACAGAGACAGTGGAGCTGTCAATCCGTTTAAGAGGTACTTGCGACCTCTTTGAGACGCTAAATCTTTTCGCGTACAGAGTACGAACGGTTTCGTAACCGATTTCACTGCATAAAACTACCGCCGTCTACGTACGTACGTACAATACCATCGCATTGTAGGTACAGTACCTGTACAGTGCTTGGCAAAGACTAGACTCTCACCGTCTGAAAGGGGGTCTCTGTTCTCCGGCATGGTGCTAATGAGAAAAGCGTGTAATTAATATAGTTCGAAAGTTTAGAACCACGGAGGAACTCTCTTGCCTCGGATTCCTTCCCCGTTCATCTCTGCTTTTTCGCAAACAGACCCTTCCGCAAAAACAAGTTGCATCGCGAATTATACGGGGATATATATACATCATATATTCCTGCGATAGAAATTAGCGTGGAATTAAAATGAAAAAAGGAAGAAAATGAAGAGAGAAAAAAATTGGCATCGACTCGGCAGACACGCAGGAACAAATAACCTATCCTCGGAAGACCACTTTGAGAGTGGTCAGTGTGAAAACGTCTATCGTACATATAACAATTGTTGGACGTTACGAGACAATTTTAGCGCCTGCCGACCAACGTACAATTGGCGAGGCAAGCGTTCCATTGCGACCTCCGAAAAACGAACGGCAGAGTCGATCGCACTCGGTTCGCGGTCACTTCAAACGATTCGTGTCTCCGGTGTAAGGGGTATTGCCACGCCACGACGAGAATTAATCTCCGGCGCAATTATATACCCGCTGATACGAAGGTTATCCGATAAAACGTACGCACTTATCGCAGCTACCACCGCTGCCTACCGATCATACACTCCAGGTTTGAGAGACTCGTTTCGCGAGCGTGCTTATATTTAAGTACGCGTACATGTATAGGTATGCCGTACGAGCTAATGGTATTCAGAAGCGCGTTGCGTACCGAGAATTTATCTGGTAGCCGTAACGAATCTAGGTCGACGCTGCGGCGTAAAGCCTAGCCGGTGCCTGTATAGGTGGAATATTACGCTCCGCAAAGATCTAGGTGATATACGTACGTACACACGTAGAAAACTTCGCAAGCTGCGTCGTCTCATTCGCCGCGCCGGCTCGAAGTTTTGAACCACCAGCGAAACCGTAGTCGAATCAATTCGCCGCCAACGTTGCACAGGATAATCAATCGTGCACACACGCAGAAACACCCCAACCGTTTGAAGTACCATCTAGCTCGATGGCTATTTGATCTCGACCAGCCGTCGGTTTGGCGCCATCCTCATAACTCCCGGCTCTTATAATTCAGGATACTACAGGACAGTTACGCAAGCTGTATACCAATTGTTATATACCTACCCGAGCGAGTTTCCCTGAGGTTCGCGTCGATAAGCCCCCGTTCGACTCGGGAGCTTTGCCATTTTTTTTTTTTTTTTTTTTTTCAGCGGTTACACGCTTTCCGTAACCATAGGATGATAATCACTCGGCACCCACCATCGCATAAAAGTAAATACCTACCGCGCGGTTTGTCTTCCACCTGATAGTCTGTGCCATTTCTCATGCACCGCGCCTTCTGGTCTGGCTACGATTCTGCAACTTTCCAGCTTTCCCGGTTTCTTACGGTCGCGACTACAGTCCGCAAATTATAGTTTATACTCGAGAGCCGAGAATACTGGACCGGCGAGTTCGTAGTCGAGAACGATATTTATGGTTTCGTTTTGTCGGAGAGTTTTGGTAATTTTATCGGTTCGTTCGCGGGATTCGAAGCTGCGCCTCGGGGGAGTCGAGCCATCGGTATTTTCGTTGAGCTTGACGGGCGAAGATTTCCCCGTGCGCCAGTTCGACGGAGAAAAAGAAAAATTTTGAACGTTACCCTACCACTGGCCACACCTCGGACGTCACACCCGGAACAGTACGGCGGTCTCCGCAAGATGCGCTAACCAAATTTCCGATATCGAAGTTTCGAACGCGAAAATTTTCGAATCGGAAGCTGATCCGTAAGCCGATGGTTACAAACAGTCCGCAAAGCAGAAGCGTTAATCGACAATATATCTATGATCGAACGTTGCATAGTTGGGAAGTATTTTCACCGTTAACAGCTCATCACCGCACCTATACTTCTTGAATATAATTACAACCGAAATATCCTCCGGTCTATTCGTTACCTCTCCCCTCCCACTTTTCTCTCAAGTCTCCATTGTTCTCCGTAAGTAATTCTCGTCGGACTCTCGCCGGTACCGTCAAAACGAAGATGATCCCAATCGGGAATAGATTAAGTCATCTCCACGAATTCGACCAACTGTTAGGATATCGTTGTGTCATTCATCGACGTTTCGTAATCATGAATCTCGTCTACCGTACACTAGATGATGCTCCCGTGCACTAGCATGCGAGTTTACAGAACCTGGCGGTCATTGACTGACGGTCTAGTTGGTTATTATAGGTGTGTACAGTTTCAATCGAAAATATATAACTATGCACGCGCGCGTATCTATATAGGTACGTCTAGTTTTCCCGCGACTACATCGACTCCGGTTAGTCTTCACGAGATGCAAACGTGTGCAACGAACGATGCGCGTAGAAGAGCGCACAACGGTACGCGCCTAATCTATGCGGCAACGCGTTGCGACCCGCGCTTTCTTTCACAGTGGGAGCTCCCCGGGCAAGTTCTAATTGAATGCGTGATTGTTTCACGTACACTATTATAGTGTTCGCCCTCTTCCCACCGCATCGCCTATTCGTAGTCTCGGCTAGAACTCCTCTTCCACTGCTCCTTCGGTTGCCCGGTGCGTGCGTATGAATGTCGGAAGGAATTATCGTCGCGGAATGGTTAGGTAAACGATAGCTCGTCGAAGTTTCGCCGTACTCGGAGAATGAATGTTGGAAAATTAAGCGTGAATTATACGACGCAGTCTGAAGGCTAACAGGCTTCAAACAGTACTCATTGAGAGTGACAGGCTGAAAATGGTGATTCCCGACCCGTTTTACTTCTAACTGATCGTAAACTGTGTTGTTGCCGAACTTCGCCTCGGCTTCACGTGTATAGATTTCATTCAATGAAATCCTACCGAGCAGCAGCTCGTTAAAACGGAGGAATTGCTACTCGGTGGTATTCGACCGACCACCCATCCATTCTTCCATCTACCCATTCATCCGTCCGATGTTTAATTACAGCAATTTCGACGGGGGCTGGTGAACTACGCATCTCACAGCTCGCCCGAGCGATTGGACGATATGAAGGCGTTATTCGGTGGGTGAGTTAGGGATTGTCCTAATATTATGCTCTTTGCTCGACTGCTCTTTGACTTGGATAGTCTTCGAGCGGTCCACGTGGGAACGTTTCGTCGGATGACGTCCCTTCCTAACAGTCCATCCCGTTAAAGGTCGATGTTGTAACTTTTTCCTTTAAATTATTACGGACGTCCGAAAGAGAAATGGCTCACGTGCGCCGAACTCCATTCTACTATTCGAGAAACTCGAAGGACAACGACAGCAACAACGATAAATGAGCGAACGAAACAAAAGGAATAACGCTAACAAAGGAGATGCGAAACTCGCTACTTACCCCGCGTTTTCTACCCCCTTCTTTCAGGTGATCAACGCAAACGGTAAATCGAATGCAAATTCTGTTCGGAAAGGCATCGTTAACTACAATTCCTAGAACATCGAGGTGTTTACGCCGGTGTAACTGTGCGCTCAGGTACACGTATACCGTTCCGTACGGTCAGTTTGCACGTGTGTGGAACGGGTTGCACGGTAACAGATCCTCCCCAGGATTTCTTAACGTACCATCCTGCGGATCAAGTTTCATCTGCAGGTTCATCGGAGAAGGTGAAGGTACGTGCGGTACCCGACCACCAGTACACCGGAGGCTAGTAGCGACTTTAACGGAGTTTCGTTTACGGCTTTTGCGTGTGTTTTAACGTCCACTGGAGTATATTTGAACAAGCAATGGGGGCCACAATACGAAATGTCGACGGACTCCCCTACAGCTGCAGCCGATGTGGAATAAAGTCAACACAACGAAGCGACGATTCAATCGAGACAGTTGATCGATCAGAGCGTACTCGCGTCTACCGAGAACGAGCGATCGCCAGAATTCACCGGGGAACGACTGAATTTCGAAGTTTAATTTCTTTTTATCGTGAAACGCGAAAGTAGCTCCGGAGATCACCTCATCCGATATCCTAACCATAGATACATATTCGATATATTCGTGTCCTGACGCTATAACTGGTACAGACCAAGCGGTAATCTCCCACACCTACGTGTAATTGACGTCTGGCAAACAAATGGATGCGTATTACAGCAAATATTTGATCGAGCAACGTTCCCGTGAAACCTCATGGTTCTACGTACGTGCAATTATGTGCTATATTATCTGTACGTATACCATGTGTCTCGGCGTTTACACCGCAGTATTTCTGGTTGCCTGCCGTCCAGTGCCAAGCCGTCGAATGAATGTGGCGCTATAGGGAAGATGTCGCCTGACGGCAAGCAACCAGAAATACTGCGTTGTATTTTACGCGACACGCGGTATATAACACGAGTGCGGTGAATCACTGCCCAGAGACTGCGATTATCTTTCAATTCTGATAATCAATGTAGAAATTCAGAGAGATAGAAGAAAAAAAAGTCTTCGCTATTGTTGGATTGAAATTTCGAAAATTTCGGTAGGAAACCGACTGCATAACGTAGAAAAGAAACTAGACGGGGGTTGCGCAGGTGCGGACGGTTGAATGAGTTTTCCTTATTTGGGCAAAGTATTCGAGTCGCTCGTGTCCACCGGCACTGACCATGGACAATGCAAGCGGCGCCAGCCGGACCCATTCTTCCGCAACGAAAATAAAACGAGAAAAGACTTCCGCTAATTTCATTGCGTTTTGATACTTGTTCGTGAACTCTCTCTTTTCTCTCCCCGACACTCGTTCTTTCTCTTCACCGCTCCTACATTCTCTGTAAATTTACCGAACGGAGATGCGAAAACGTGTACTTCGACTTTCAAAAGGCGCCAAACTCTCGCGCGTAGATCGTTTGAAAATCCTTAAAGAATCGAAAGCACTCTAGTAAAAGCCGTTCGAGTCCTGACACATTCGTGAACTACATACTTCGTATTTATTTTTAAAGAAAATTTGTTTGTAAGTCAAACTGCCCTTTAAAAAAACATACGTGTACCAAATTACAAACGAACGTGGCTTAGAGGTCTTGAGTGGAAAAAGGAGAAAACTTTGTTCACATGTTCTTTCGATCAAATATTCATTTAATAACAATATGGCAGTGCAAAAAATCACCGGAAACTTGTGGTACGAAACATAAATGCAAGAGTTTCAGAGTGACGGTGTTGGACTGAAGATAAGCAGCTCATCGAGCGACATTTCTCAGTAATGATCGACTTTTTCCCTGTTCGGTTTCCTATTTCGCTCAACGAAACGTTTAATCCGTGAATACAGGACTACTTACTCAATTACGTATTTCTTGATCGTGCAAGAGGATGTGGATTGAGCTCGTTTTGCCGAAACGGAATTGAAATGGTATAAATTAATTAGGAAACGTGACACAAGCAATTTATCTGCGTTCCATCCTGTCCGGGTTGATTCTCTGGTCGAAATACCGAAGGAAGAAAAAGAAACGGAATATATTTTTGAAATGCGGATCCTGTTTTTCCGTGATTTATTTTGGTGCCAATCGCGTTCTCGATATATCATGGGGCGTACTCCTCTGGACGTCAATGCGACCCACGGAGAGGAGGCTCACGCTCAGTTCACACGCCGGGCCGCGAAAGATTGATAATCCGATCTTCGATCTTTACTTGGTGGAACAAAAAAAAAAGGAAAAAAAGAAAAAAGTTATTCGACGATACCAGCGAGTTGGCGATCCAGGAATGCCGGCGGCACGTGGGTGCCGCGAGTTCCTTCGTATGTAACCCGCTCGTATTACATACCTAGATAGGTATGTACCTCGAGTGTGTATTACGTATAGGTAGGTACGTACCTACATTGATACGTGCTTACATCTCAGGCACGTATGGAGGTATAAATTTTTACAATAATTGAGATTTGCCATTGCGGTCGTTCTGAGCACCGCTGGGAAGAGAACGAACGACGACGAGGACCCGGTGCCAGTGCCTGCGATGCCATGCCGATGCCGATGCCGATGCCGGACGTTAGCTTGGGGCCCGTTCGAGTCCGTCCGCAGTCGCGTTGGCGCACCAGGCTAAAACGACGAGAAGAAGCAAAGAAGCGAGTCGCGGACCCCGCTACGACTCGCGCTAGCATTTCTGTACGAGTCGCGCGCGCGATCGGTCCGTTTCAAACGTCGGTGAAGAGCAGAGAGGATCTCTTTTTATACCCCGAGAATCGTCACGACCAAGAGCCCCGCGTTTTTCAAATACCTACGCGAGGCACGCGCTCGCTGGATGGACGCCGAAGCATTTGACTTTTCGCAGTCACGTTACGAATCCGTGGGACAGCTTACGGCGCGACGAGATAAATAAAGAAGCTCGAACCCAATCGACGTACTGTCTTCAATTGATCGGAATTTGATTTCGTCCACGATATCCGAACAGTATTTTTCAATTTTTTTTCTTCCTTGGACTTCGCACGTGTGGCTCCCCACCAGATTTGTGTTACGATCCATTGAGTGGGTGATGACTTAGGTGACCGTGTAGCACTTCTGAAGCCGGCAAGGACGAGGAAAACGTGAACTCTTTGATCGGGTTACCGAACAAAAAAAAAACAAAAAAAAAACGAGAATAAGGTAGGCGTTAAAATTACAGAAACGATGCGTGTACGCGTGCACGATGTAACGAATCACGTGTACACGTATTGTAATTAGTATTTAATACAACTTCAGATAGGCGGATTGTAATACGCATGGTGATGTGGAACGTCGTAGATGCGGCGCTATCGAGAGCCGACAACTTCAAGAAAGGCGTTTAAATTTTTCAAATTTCTCCTCCGTCGATGCTTTACAATCCCATGAATTAAAGATGAATTCAATCACGCCACCGTTATCGCGCGATACCATGAATAATATTAAAAAAAATCTGTACTACGCGGTACGGTGTCGAGAGTACTGCAATAACATGTACCCACATGGTGCATTGTACTCGATAATGTGCAATAATTGACACGGAGTTCGCAGATCTCACAATTTTCCCGATTCGATACTCGATTTCAATTTCATCGACACACTTCGATAATTGACCGTTAACTCTGAAGAGCTTAAGCTACTTGTGTTTGCCAGAGTTATGCTGAAATTTAACGCAAACGTAAAACAATTCGAGCAACTCGTTGAAGTTCAACCGGTCCAGCGACCGAATAATCCTGGTACACTCCAAATTGCGCGACAAAATTTCTTCGCAAAACAATAAAGCCCGATTCGAGTCTACGTTTGACATTCGCGTTCCCGTTCGCGCCAAGGTTTGCCAAATACAAATAGTAATGCCAAAGTCAACCTTTGCCGTCCCCCGTCTATACAGCTACAGCCGTTTCAAGGAGTTTAAATTTATTTACGTTCACGTGAAAAGTGTAAATAAATGAATACGTCAGCTCAGTAGTTCGTTTTCATCATCCGCAGCTTATATCCTCCTTCGCCGTTCGAACGGTGGCGACTGGCGCCTACTCCCAGTCACCGACAGACAGGAGAGAGTTTCAAGTAAATGCGGTTTAAAGAACCGTCTCTTCCTGGTACGTTTATCTTTGGGCGGTGAAAAATAAAAAACACAAATCTTTTAAACTGATCGTACATCGTTTACCGTTCCAATGACATTAAACATCATCCGTAAAAATTACCCGGCCGAAAATCGCTTATTGAATATCATAATTATATCGATTGGCAAAATTTGATACAAGGCATACGAAAAAAAATAAAAAAAAAAAAAAAACAGAGATCAGCTGACGTTTAATGTGAGATGAATACGCGTAGCAGAAAATGATCAGCGTTGTTTCGTTTTCTTTTTCGATTCTGGGTCGCGTAACTTGTAATAACGCCTTCGGGCGGGCGCATGCAGTAATTATATCTCGGCCGTGTGAAAATAGGTTAATTATTTGTAGTGAAATGCGTGATATTTAATCGCGTATCAAGCCGGTAATTTTCAGGGTAATGACGTAGCTAGACGACGACGACGACGACAACGACGACGTATATCCCCTCGAGTAATGCGTCTGAAGTTTCGCGATGACGAATCTGTAATTTCTCGCACACACTTGACATTTCTCCTCGTTAATTTTCCTAACTTAACGATACATGTGTACCTGCAGTTGCAGAATTATTATCGCAACTGAATTTACAGTACAATAGTACTCCAGGTGCACGGGTTGTTACAGAAACTGCGAGTCGCTGTTTCAGACCAGTTTATCGCACAGTCGAACCTGATACGCGTTCAGCGTGCGGATCTCCAATAACTCCCGCTTTCCGAATTTGAGTATCCTAAGCATCGAATACCTCTGCAATGTGGACTCCACATTGTTCCGTGTCAAATAGAGCGGGCAGCCGAGTTAGGTAAGGTTAGCACCGCTGAACAGACGATACTCGATATTGACCGAGGTATTTGAAGTTGCAAAGGGCTCTCAGATCTGCTGCGATAACCGGAAAAGCTAGTCAAATTACATCGCCATTTATCGAATTTCAACCAAGCGCAATTCTGTGAGATTTCAACCCGTTTTTCACCTACTAAGTTTGATTAATGAACCGCGAACGTTGCTTTCTCCATACATACTGTAGTTTCTTCAGTATTCATACGCGTCGTAACGGAGTATCCGTATGGGGATATCGATGTTCATGGGAAAACAAATCGTTGAACAAATATTCCTGTCAGAATTTAATATTTCAAGTCTAATACAATGACAAGATCCGGTGTAGGATTCTCAGTATTCTGTAAAGATGAGCGTGAAATTGTTAGAATTTCATGCTCGTCTACCACATGTTGTTTCGCATAGTATATTTTACGTACAACGTCGTCGTCCTCTTTTCTTTTTCTCTCTTTCAAGTCTCATAAATTCGTAAGCACGAGTTTTACCCAGGTCTCATGGAAATCATTCGCATTCGCGTGTTCGATTCATGTAAGAAAACTTTGTTAATTCGCTATGTAAATGAATAATGAAAAAAAAAGAAAAAAGGGTCAAAAGAATCGAAAGTTTAAGATCACAATTGTGCGATGGTCGATCTTAACTTTGAGGCGGTGTTAATTTCGCGAGTCACTATGCGCCCACAGTGTTCGCATATAATACGGCCACCGTTTCTCACAACTTAACTGCACAGATGGGGGGGGGGGGGGGGGGGCACAATACGCGCAGATTGGCTACGCAACATCTTGCTAAAAAATGAAAAAAAAAAAAAAGAAGTAAACGTTGGAAGAAGTGTTCGTTGACATTGCGTGCTGTTGTTTTCATGTACCGAATCAATTCAGACATCGCGAACCTGAATAGTTTCAGTTTTTTTGAGCTAGACGCACGTCGTACCCGACGACAGAAGAGTAAATAAAACCGTGAGCGACGACTCGGTGACGACCGGTAGCACTCTATAGGTCAGTGATGCCATCGGTTCTCCGATGACTCTCGACGCTGCCCAGCGACGCCCACCTTTCGGCGCACCGAAGTCGAAGGGTTTTCTTTTTACACCCGGAACGACGACGCGCCGCCACCGAACTGCTAAGCTATATTTACATCGATAATTTATCGCTTTCCCGACAAATGATTTCATTTTTTCTCGTCTTTTTTATTTTTCCCTTTTCTTCTCGTACACCCCACCTGAAATCCGTGTGACACGTTACGTATGGAAAATAGACGAGTCACATTTGTGACGAATGCACGCTGTCGGAAAACGGTGGCAAATCCAGCTATGACGGACGTGCGATTATTTCGACATTACACACCTTTGATTCATGGTGGTTGTTTTTTTTTATTTTTTTGGTTTTTTTTTAACGGTATGAATATCGTTGCGGAAAATGATTCGGTAATACAATACGTACGGAGTAAGCGTCACGAATGCACGCCTATATTGTCTGCACACGCGTTGAGATCGCGTTACGTTTCTCTTTTTATTTTGTTGGTATACGAAGTCGTGGCCTCATTCGCGATGCCCCGGGTGATCTCGCCAACTGCGCGTTGCACCGCTATTATAATACATGATGAAAAAAAAAAGTTAACAAACGCATTTCGGAACGCGTAAACAAGCTTAGTCATGAGCCGCGATTAATTTTGGCAGCTATACGTGCAGGACTACGCCGGATGAATGTAGGGCGGGTTCGAATAATCGATCGTCGTCTTTATTTTATTTCTTTTATCTTGGTTTTCCGTTCGATTATACTTCCAAGTTCTAGCCAGGTTTACGACAAAACTGAAGAGGATCTCTCTATCGTAGAACGGTCTAGCGAGGAAAAAATGAACAACACGTCTGACAGTAATTCACCCCCATAGCTTATACGATGCGTTACCTGTCCGTACAGATTCGTAACTGTTTTGCCGAAATGAATTTTGACGGTATCGTGAGAATCCCTACGTAACGATACACCAACAGATCCGATGGGATTTTTACGAGCGGTCACGCGGCCGAGAGATACGTATCTCCATGTAGTGTACAGGGGATGAGAAACGACCCTTCTGTAAACGCGATATACGGTGTGCGGGTGATTCAATATTTTCCCGGCGAATGACTGCATCCGTCCGTATGTGTTACGTGCGCGTGCACCGTTAGACGTATACGTATCGTAAACATATCGGGATATGTTTACCGGTCTAAAAATATGAGTGATGCTACCGATACGCGGGGGTTAAAAATAAAACTTTTTCACGTTACCGGATCAATTATAGAAACTTCTACCTCGATCTATATTACGATACGTTGAACTATAGTACATGTATGTAGAACGATCGCGTATAGGAATAAACGAAAGCGACTATACATATCGCGTCGATCCGGGTTCTAGCTCCCCGTGTACCTACATGTAACGCGTCTGATCGTTGTATAATGATTTGGCGAGGGCAATTGATATGTCCGTCCGTTCATCCGTCATCCCGTCACTCCGGGTACGTCAGTTTTCGATTACATTCATGATTGACCGTCCTACCGATTAATGTTTCTGAATCCCGACGAGTTGAATTTTTCCTCCATGAAAAATAACTTCATCCAATCGCATCGGTGATCGGCCGTCGACGCGGATCCGCAACTACCGCGCAGTTCGCTACAATTCGGCGTTAATTAATTCGTCGCACCGGATGAGAAAGTACGAGATAATTGGATTTTCCGTAACGTCGCACGTGTACCGCAGACCGCGGCGAAGGTGGCGATCGCGTCATCTCCGCATGCATCTATGATTCAATTTTAACGGTCGTAATGGTGCATAATAGAAGATCGACACGATACGCCATCAATCACCGATCACCCAATTACTCGTGCAAGTGGAGTGAAACCGTAGTAAGAACGGCCGTCTATACGTTTGTCCGTACCTCCGTCGGTCCGACGTCCTGCAGGGGCTTTTACCGGAGAAAATAAACGCCCGTAGCTCGCTCGCGTTAATTGGTAATCGATTGACGTTGATCGGCCAGCAGCGAACGATCGTCGCTGTCCTATGTAGCTTCAAAGGAGCCTGAATAGAAATGCCGATATATCTCTATACGCGAGTTGGTACCGCTGCCGCTTCTGCCTGCCTCTCTTAACCCCATTAGCCGCGTCTACAAAACTTTCATAAACAAATCGTTTGCCTCGTACTTTTCGCCAATTAGTCTCGTGCCTGGCAAATTCAATAGCATTTATCTCCATCGTGCAAAACGCTATCGATCGCCGACGGTTGACGTCCCTAGTGTTACGTACAGCTAATAATACGCCATTATGAAACTTAAGCGTTCGATGGAATGAAAAATTTCTTCTTTTATTATTTTCCTCAGAAGACTCCGGTATGTGTGTCGAGGCTTTTCCAGAATTACACTCCGCGGCTCCGACTTCCTGGCGTATAATCGAACAGATATTTACGCCTGCACGAATCGAATGAACAACTTCACCGCAGGATAACGATAATAAACAGTATAATAAACATAAACCCATTCGTAATAACACCTACTCAACTCAGATGAGTCTAAATCACTTATCACGTGAGCGATAACTTGCCGTATGATTGTTTTTGCATCGAGTTCCCAGAAGTAAACCGTGCTCCGAATTGACCTAAAAACTGAATTCAACGAGCGCTCGATCATTCGCGTTTTCCGTGGACATGACAAGAGGAGAATCGAAACGAGTAGAACACCTCGAGCCACGTGCTACCCCGCAGTAACGCGATTGATAAAAATGACTCTACGCGCACCAACGGATATCCGTATGGCCGAAATACGTTTGTAACCCACGTACTATTGTAGGTACGTTCAACGCCTGTCGTACCCCATGTGCTACCGCCTCGCTGGATTATTCTACATATTCACCGATCCGCGAGTGTTGCGGTGCCAGTAGATATTGCAAGTAGTCGAACCTGGGTCCCCGGTGTTGGTCCTTTGTTTATTGTCTGGTACGAACCGGAAGCAATCCAATTAACCACTCTCAACTCCTCCCGCGAACAGAGTATAGGGCAGATACATTGCGGGATGAAGAGGATGAACTGGATGGGGATGAGCCCGTAGAAACGTTATGTGGTATGGTATAGAGGTACCTACGCATTTGGTATATCGCGTACGCACTGTATATGTGTCACCGATCGGAGCTGATACACTCGGTAGATTTACGCCTCGGACTAATTGGAGTTAAATTTATTAGCGTGCCAACGGACGGCGGGGCTCGTTTTCTCAGTGCTTTCCAAGAGAGGAGATATACCGGATTAAATGAGACCTCTGTATTATGGAGCACCCCGTGGTAAAGATCGTGTACACGAGATACCGAGCGGCGTGTGAACGCGTTAAGTTAATTACGTAATTAAAAACAACGCGGTCAGCTGACCGGCTTCGGATCGTTATCGTTAAGCGTTTTAGATGTACATATTTTCAAGACTCTGGCCACACGTTCTATGATTTATATACCCGCGGTTCTTCCTCCTTCCTTTTCCATTCCACAATATTTTTCACGTGTATACAGCTTCGGAGTGTGTCGCGAGTTTGTCGGGTGAATGTCGCGCGGTGGACGCGTACGCGGAGGTACGATCGATGACTCGTGATAGGATTATGTCAATTCGTAAGTAATTTATTCGCACATCGTTTCAAATCTACAACCGGAGTAGTTTGATCTTCCGATTGTGTACGAACGATCGGTGATAGCGAATGTAGTGGCGCCTATACGGACTCGAGATAAACTTTACGACTACGGCGTGTCAACTACGTTTTGCCGAACGGTATATAAGAGGCAACTAGGTACTCCCTGCAGACCCGAGATAACGGGTTATATAGATTCGCGGAATTTTATACCGATCTTTTATAGCCATAACACTCATCGTGTATAGTTATCAACGGTGTACAGCTGCTTTTATCGAGACGACTGTAATAATGCAACGCTCAACCCGGACAATTGATACACATAGGATTATGTGGGTGAATATAAAAGTATCGTGAAACTTTCCTCGAGTCATTTATACAAGGTTGACTCTAACCGTGAAAGCTGCATCAACGGTAATAAAGATCGATGGAAAACCCGCAGTTCCACGAAAATCAACTAACGGTTTAATCCTCATATATTTCCGGAGTGGATCGGAACTCTCGCTACCCGATAAATGAAGATGGGAATTCGAAGACCTCGGGATTCGTGTCCGACGATCGCGTTCGCGAGAGTTCACGGTGGAGTGCAGACTCTCCTGAAATTGAAAGCTTTTGTATGCAGCGTCGACGCAATTTCGTCTTTCCTCCTTCAAGAGCTTCATCGCCGAGATGCGTTTTACGTCGACGTTGGGTCGGGTATTCTGAATTCATGCATAATGTTTGGTAAAATAGAGAATCTAGTTACAACGCCCGCTTGCCTATGTGGAGTAGTAAATCCATCCAGGAGCTGATGTAGAAAGTTCAGAATCCAGATCTTTTCACGTAGGTGTCGTTCTCGCGGAGAAGGCGCACTACTACAAGTATGGAAACTCGAGCTGATCCCAGCCCGCACACCGTTCAATCTGGTCATTGGATCTATATCGCTTCAGCCGAGGTATACGTTGAACTTATCACCTCACCGACAACGAGTAACCCGGACTTGGTAAATTGTAGTACCTGTACACACAATGTACAGAGAGCGACATCCGTCAGAAGTATACTCCGATTCGCCGCATAACCCGTACGATATTATTCCGGACGATTAAATTTCATCGGAGTATACCTCATGCACCGAACTTGGTTCATAATTCGATCAATTCGTACACCGTCGTAGGTACATACAAGCCATCGGATCTGTAATGCGTTGGATAATAATGATCGTGACAATCGCCGGCAGGGATCATCGCCGATAGCGCAATATTCTACTATACGCGATATCGCAGCTTTCCCCCGAGGCTGCTCCGGGCCATCATGCTAATCCTTGTCAGAGCTTTGTCGCTGCAATTGCTGGTGTAATTGTTTTGCGCTCCCGGGAGCCACGTCTTAGCTGCAGCGAGACAAATGAACGAAAAATATTAAGCGTCGCGGTGGAAGGTCGTATTTAGGAACACGGACAAACGCGCATCATATGGAGTACTTGAGCGATGATCAATAAATAATACCTATATTCGATGTATAAAGTTCAAGCTGTTCGGCGCACCGTTCATCTTGCACATCGGCCAGCCCTCCGCTCGCTTGCTACGAAGGATATAAGTTCGCGAAGGTCGTTTATATACCGTCAGGCAACGTCTGCACCACGATCATCTCTAGATATCGATCTCGTTGTTTATTACACTCCGTTGCTTGGTCCGGTCGACCCGATGATTCTCGATATGTTTTCTGTTGCTGCTGTTTCTGCTCCCACTTCCACTTCCACTTGCACTTGGGTCCTCTGGTCGGTAGCCGATCGCTCGTTATTTTTTTATGGATCGCTGGTATCCTCGTTTGTGCCGTAGCTTACCGTTTTGGATTATCCGAAGTCACCTTGACGTGACATTGTGCGATACACTCGAGGTTATACTCGTACGCGTCATAGCCAGCTGTTAGAATGATCGCTCGTGAAATTTTTGACTTCTTGTTTATTTGTTCATCTGGCTGTTTTTTTTTTTTTTTTTTTTTTTTTTTTTTCTTCAAAGAAACTTTATGGCTATTATACCGTTTATACTCCGCGACATATTGTGTAATTTTTTCATCCTGTACAACGTACGATTCTTCGGAACCAGAGACTTTTTCATCACATGCAGAAGATCGGGTGATTAAGTGTGTCCTACACCTAAATTATACCTAAATAATATCTGGACGCGACGAAATCCAGATGCTCGAGGTTTTCACAACCACCACAAGCAAAATACCCTCGAGTTTCGTGGTCCTGACTACGGTAGGAAATTCATCAAAAAGTTACTATTAAAGTACTTACACGGAGCGCCGTTACTTGATTACAATATCCCGCAGGTCGCTGAAAGCCATTTCGAAAGCGACTATATAAATATATATATTCTCGGAAGTAAATTTTTACTGTATATTCAGCGTAATTAGAACTTTACGAACACCGTAACGAACACACGTCACATCTCGCATCAAAGTTTCGTTGTTTTTTTTTTTTCCCTTTGCTTGCACTTTGCAGAAATTGTGCTGCACCTTGTCAGAGATCACTGCAGTTCTATTACGCGTTAAGGTAACTTTGGAACACTATCCAAAGAAAATAGCTGTTCCTCGTATAATATCTGGGGTACTTATTGTGCACATTAAATAAACGCAATCCGCAGAAACACGTGATCACGGCAACATATTCCAAAGCCTCGAAAAATATTTCCAAAAATTTATTTCACGGCCTTTTATTCCGGAGAGAATTTTATACTTATACTCGTACGTACGTAGCGAATGTACCACGTCAAGGGGGATGAAAAAAAAATCCGCATAATAGGTGGGCCGGTCCCTCTTCTCCTCTACATTCACGTATGTATATATATGTATATATCCCGCACGTACGAGTTGACATTTATTACTAACGTACCAACCAATCAGCCCGAGAAAAGAAAAAAAAATAAATATATGTATATTTCCTGCCTTCGAGGCAAACGCCCACCCAGATTTTCCGATAACTCTTATTGTATACGCCTGCAGCAGCGGCGGTGACTCGCCTGACCCAGAACGCTGATTGTCAGCATTGTATCAACGAAGGTGGAGTCGAATCTGTGCGATGAATTTTGGGCCGTGCTCACTTGCATGCTTTTCAGTAGCAACCGATTATTACCAATATCGAAATACGGGGTTTGAAATCGGAATTCCAAGATAACGGAGCCCGCCTTGTACACCCATAAACCGTGGGGTTGGTTGCCGACATGAGTAAAAAAACGTTTATTCGTATCGCGAGCTACGATTTCCCAAAAGGCCTTGATCGTGCTCTCTCGAGGTTATAGCCGATATCGTTGTCGCGTCGAGGCTCGTCGCTTGCGGCGTCTGTATAACGTAGGTCATCGGCTTACGTGAGAACACGAGTGACCGCATTTGATAAGGAGAGCTCGCGATTCGCGGAATCTCCCTACGAACCCGACACACCAGCATCACTGCAGAATTCCCTGAAGTTTACGCGGCTCTTGCGTCATCTCCATCTATCTGTCTGTCTATCTTTCGACGCATCCGTTCGTCTGCCCAATCGCTGTATGTTATACGTATATGTATACGTACCGTACCGTACTCGATGTACGTGTAGAAGAGAGCCACTCCCCGGTACTATTTAACCCCTGCAAACATCGCTGTGCGAATAAATTCGCCTCAAATACCAGCTCGGGTCGTAAAATCATATGTACGTGTATTCTCCGAGCGCAAGAATTGGCAAGCACACATCTTCACGCTTATCGAAAATTAATTGCGAAACGCGGTATTATCTGCGCGATGAGGTTTGGCTGAAAAATATTACGAAGTAAGAAGAGAAGTATAAATTTCCCGTTATTTCAGCTTATCGCGATGTGTATCGATGAAAATACTTCGGATTTTAGGGTCGGTATGGCGTCGAATTTTTCTCTCAAAGATCGAAAAATTACGAACTTCTTCGCGCCCGCCAAATGACGGAAATTAAGAAAAGTTTGCGAACTCTGGTAAACGTAGTTGCACGGGAGTCCCCGGACGATATGCTAACGATCTAAGAGGAAAAAAAGATGGAAGAAAAAGAAGAGGGACGGGGTGAAAAAAAAGTTGAGGACCAGTTCCGTCGAGTTAATAAGCCTAATTTAATTGCATTGACTTTAACTTTTGCAGAAACGCGGGAGTGGGGGGGTAGCGCCTTGGCGTCGCCTCTCAGAGGGTAGACAAAAGTCTGTTTTCTATTATCCCTAAATATGCAATTAAACGTTGGCGTCGTTTGCCGGTTCATGAAACTTAGTCGGTTCTCCTCGTCCGCGCTGAACTCGAGACCCGTTTTCTTCCGTCACGAATAACTTACCCTCGAATAAATTTCAACTCACGAAATCCAACGGTGTAAACACAAAGCGTTACATCCGTAGACCATATTTTCTCGACTACGTCTACAACGGTATATAAAAATAATTTCTTCCTCAATTCAGTCATTTCTACGCTAGATTTATCCCCGACAAAACGGCCAAACGAATTACTTACGAACGAGCACTCTATCGGCCTAAGGATCGCCAACGTAGAAAAACGAACCTCATTTTTCAGATCCCCAAAAAATCATCCGGCATTCGATCTTCACCTTGTGCCCGAACGAGTTGACCGATCGCATGCTCTTGACCCTCGGGTCAACCGTGGGTTCTCAGATCAGATCACTGCGGACATCGGATTGTGTCCCTTTCGTTATTTTTTTTTTTTTTTTTTTTTTTTTTTTTCTTCTACGTCTCGCTCAACGTCTCACCGAATCTCAATGAAAATAGATGTGAACGCACACGTACGAGGGAATGGTACGATTCTGAGCAACTGGATGTACTTATTATGTTTTCAAGGTACGTGGGGTTGTCGTGGGTTCTATACAGTTGTAAAACCGCGTGCGTGTCGGTAGCGTAATATGTGAGAATTTATCAAGTGGCTCTAGGCGTTACGGGTTGCCGCTGACTCAGCGGCCAACAATCTCATTCACCGCAGCGAGAGATTCGCGCGATTCTACCCGATGGCTAATCTTTATTTCTGTCCGCACAGTTCATGCCCACAACCTTAGAGCCTCGTCAGCTGACCCGCTGCGGAAAGATAAAAGAAAAAACAAAAAAAAAAAAATTGTAAAAAAACATAGGGATTGTGTGTGCGCGCGGAGCGTTGGTACGTGTAGATAGCCGCGGGGCCTCCGAATACGCGTTTCTCTCGCGGGCCGTCGCGAAACTCCGTATCTACATGTACTATATATAAAACTACCGCTCATACACGCCTTTAAAACTCATGCGATCCTCGGACGGTGCGATACCTTACTTGGGCGAGGCTTGCGCCTGTTTTTCGTACGAATTCCTCCACCCGAGTACATAATTGTTTACGAATGGTACGTAGCATACCCTGCACCTATACTATATATCGTAACGATCAACCGATTTAGCGACGAGCGTCAGTATTTCGATCGATTTCAAGAAACGCCCCCGCCCTCCGACCCTCCGTTCGACGACGCATTGCCAATTATAGTAATGAGAATCGCCGCATTCCTGCAATGCGTACCTATAGCCATGTAGTTTTCTTATACATATATGTATGTCTATACTGGATCGACGTCGCAGCTCGATTCCGCGAAGAGAGAAATGATTTTATTTTGGGCACAATGCCCAACTTTGTCGAAATATCGTGGGAGGTCCGCACAACGTTTATTTAATTATTCTGAACTAACTCTAGAAATATGCAGCGGAATCTTGTTCGTTATGCACAGATGAGATCAACGCGATCGGTAGACGAACTATAGCCACGGTTTCGAGAAAAATCCATCTTCCAAACGGTACTTTGCTACGTACGAGGTTTCCTGCGGGATTTCGAACTCAAGCGGTTCACCTATCGAAGTAAACAAAGGTCGTTGGGCACTCCGGTGTACAGTTGGAATAATTCGAACGACATTCGTCCACCGATATTGTTGCAACGTCGGTGCGACGGTGATCGATCGATATCGGGGCGTAACGATATGGGGAGATTTCCCACCGAGTGTAAAGGAACTCGATAATTAAGAAAATGGGTAAAAAGAACGCGTGGGTGTATTGAAATAGTTGACCGAGTGGTATGTAGTTTTAATTAGTAGGGTCGTCAGAGTTTATCAGCGAATCACCTCGGAAGAATTTCACCGCTGTAAGTCTACTACGGTGATGCTGTGTGCCGCCGCCGCTGCTGCTCCGGACCGCCCCGTCGACACTAAAGATTAGTGTCTTGAGTTTAAAAGTTTTAAATGATCCTACGAGTATAGGGATACCCCGCAGATGGGTATTATACGAAATTTGTTGTCTCGAATTGTCGTCGCGGTTAATTGTACCCGAATTAAAAAAAAAAGCGAATACATAAGTAAATAAATAGAGAAAAAATTAATCTTATCTATCCGGAAAACCGTTAACCAACCGTACCGCGTAAGTGGCTCGGCTTTACGTTCGGAGTCACTCGAATTATCCCCATAGGGTATATAATGCACGGGATTTCAAGATTATTCGAAACGCATTATTATACGGAGTCGCGGTTACCCAAGAAGTGATAAATTTTCATCCATTGCGAGAGGGGTAATAAAAATTCATTCGACGTATCGAGTGAGTCAGCGCGAGCTGGAGCTTTCACGTACAGGTATTCGTACCTATGTATGTCGTACTTGCGACGTACACGTGTGTATTACAGATGCGGATGCCGATTGTGCTTTTGCATCAGCGTAAGAAGAGGAACGAAACGGACAGAGTATGTACACGGTAGACGCTTTTATCACAGATGCGGCACGCCGATATGTTTGAAGCGTCAAAAGGACGCGGACTCGCACGACTGTGTTGTTTATGTACATTCTCATGAATATACACACATACGCGCGTGTGCTTGTTTGCGTATATCTACATTAGAAGAAGACGCGAATGGAGAGTGAGCTCAGACGCCCGACATCAACCTCGCCCGCGGTCCCCCGTGTGCCGCGACGCGTATAATAGAGGATATGCGATGGAAGTGGAGCAGTCTTACTTTACCACGCGTCTCTGAAGTGTTCGCGGATCACACAGAGACGTATCACAGCCAAGGAGAACACCTGCCGCTATTGACCGGAGTACCTGACGGGTGCGAAATTTCATTCGAAGGATAATAAAAGTGCGAAAGTGTATACGGGGGTACGAGTGATACCGAGTACAAGATAAATAGTTACAGTAAACAAACTTTTAATTCGTCTACGACCCTTTTTGTTTTGTTGTTGTCTTTTTTCACTTCCTCCGAGTCAATTCGACCCGAGCCAAGGTTAGTGATTTTTATTATTGTTCACGTTTCTTCAAAGAGAAATAATTTTCCTCATTTTTATCGGAATGATAAAATACACACTACGTTGCATATTGTAATTGGAAAGACGTTCATGTATTCGAACAGCGGTTACATGTACATGTACGTACCATTGCATGATAATTATCGATTCCCGCAACAAAAAAAAAAAACAGTTACGTTATTTATATATATACAAGTTTATCCATGTTTATCAATGCAAATTCACTGGATGATGTAACAAATGTCGAGGGTATTTATTCGACGAGAATTTCAACTTGGCATACGTCGATCGAGTGTTCGTTATCACTTATCGTATTATCGAATATATTCGCCTCGAGCTCGAGAATAGGGGAAAATAAGATGGTCAATCGTGAAAACAAAAATTACATGAAAACTGCAACGAACGGTTTCGCAAAGCCGCGAGATTTACGCCACATTCATCTCCATAGTGAAAATCTCTTTTTCCTCGGGAGTCTCGCCTCGCCACTTTCGAGTCGCCCGGGTGGTTCACGTGTATAAGAATCGTACGAAGTTATGGACTCGGTATGCATCGCTCCCGCGGCAATGGGGAGCGTTAAATCTTAACGCGTCAGACTTATGAGCATTCTTTTAGTAGGTGTACCGGCAGAAATTTCCATCTTTGAATTACGTCTCGTGATTTACTGGCCGTACAAACTATACCATTTCCATATTTGACGCCGGAAACCAAAAAGCCAAAAAGAAAGAAGAAGAACATCGTACAGGATGGATCGCATTTTCTCACGAATAGTGGTGGGTCGCTCCTCGAGTCGCTCCCGTCCTATAAACGATGTCTCAATCAAGAGACATTGAATTACACCGATGGGTGGATAAACTGCTACAATTCCGTGATTATAAAAAAATATTAGCATAGTACGTACATACGTATGTACGTATACACGACGGCGGAGCTGGGCCGGGGTGATCGGTCCGCGTAGGCCCGTGAACGTATAGGTAAAATAATTTATTGCTCCAGCACACACCGTTTTCTCAACTTAACGAATAGTTAAATCGTGATAAACATAGTTTTGAAGGAAAAAATTTATTTAACGATCGTGACTAACGATCCAACGCCACGTAGTTTAATATACATGTAACCGATAATTGTACTTTCCTTAGCGTTTTACACGGATCGGTACGATACCTCGTACACGCCGCTATTTATTCTTATCATCAAAGGCGTGCCGTCCGGTCGAAGACTAACCAAATTCCGGGCACGGTGCAGGGCGAACGAAGGACCTTCCAATCCTAATATCTCTTTATCAATATCGGTTCTGGCTCGGCAGGAATGCACCCGGAATTCACAAGTACCTGATCCGTAATAGCGTTTCCAGCTCTCGCCAACGAGATACGTTCTTTTTATCAATCTTGTGCGGGCGCGAAGATACATACAAAAAAGGGCTGCGCAGAGTCCAGAGAATTTTATAATTCTCTCGAGTCTCGCTGTGTACAATAGTACAATACGGACTCCTCTCCCTCGTTCCAATTCCTTTGGGCGTTCTGTACGGTAGCAACGGCAGTTTTTTGTGTCGAATAATTTTTCTACCTCCGTATCGTAGGGCGTACCAAAGATGTGTACGTACGCTTTGCGCTCCACCACACGGCACGGAAAGTCCAAACTTGGACGAGGTTAAGCAATGTCGTTTGATTTACGACAACGTGCCGCCTGACGTGAAATCACGACTCCATATAGAACCCGCGAACCACGCAGGAAACCTACATCTGATAGATCCCAACGTACGTACGCCAGACCGTCGAACCTACGTACGCGTGTATGTAGCGTACGTACGTGGTATACTGCAAAAGTTTCGCTCAACTTCTCAAAGAATCGATTAGATTTGCGTCCCTCTGCGTTTCATTTCATTTCACGTTTATTTCTTCTTTGAATTTGTGCCCTCCCGCGCGATGTGCGTTACCTGGAACAGTTTTTTCTCCAACGATTTGAAAAGAGGGAAAAAGGAAAAAAGGAAAAATCAGAACAAATGATTTTCTCGGTACCTGCAGCCGTGCCTCCTACAAGTAAAGTCTAGGCCATTACAGTATCCGAACTATGAGCCGATTGGAATTGCTGTGTATAATAAATTCATAATGTGGCAGGTACACGGAATACCTGTTAACTACCTTTACCGCGGCAGCACCAACTGCTCTTTTTCAACTGAACGATCGCTCCAGTTCAGAGCGCGGCGAATGTGCATGTATAAGTGAGTCTCAATTGAATCAATCAAACATACCCCCTTCTCTTCATATGGTTTCAAGTTTGTTTTCGTTACGTATTCTTCAGAAGATCTCCGGCGAATAATTTACAGTACGAAAAGTCGATAGTTACTGTCATTCGTCTTCACTCGCGACCTCGTCGATGATACTCGTGGCAAGAGGGTCGCGAGCGCAGATATATATATATATATATATATATATATATACATATATATATATATAATACGTATACCGAAGTAGAATTTCGATCGCGATTAATTATCGGGTTTTTTTTTTTTCTTTCTCGCGAATCAACCGGCGTAAAAAGAGGGCTTGAGAGAGAACCGAGAGATAGGGAGTCCCGAGATCGACGGTAATTAACGGCGAAGGTAGCTTTAACGGATATAATTTTTTAGCCGTAATTTAACGCCAATTACTATCAGTAAGTACGGACCAAATCGCGAGCGTCTGCTTTTTTCGTATTCGTTGATCGCTACGGTTAAATACCATTGAAAGAGTGACGTAACGGCATCGCGCAGAACTTAGAGTGACGCCGTTGAAATGTATAATCCGTACTCCGGACGAGTTAAACATCCACCGTGCTTTCGCGGGGAGGTTCACACAGGACCTGGTACCACGTCGATTCCACACGCGAACGTGGAAAAACGATGCACTCCCGACGGGACTAGGGACCAGGGAATCCTACGTTATTCGAATGGCCGAAAATATTCTCACTCCGAATTCGCTGATTAGTCCGTGAGGATCATCCACGAGACTCGAGTACAGGAGATAAGGCGAAACCGCGCGCGACGTTCGCGTGTCGTCATTCCTCGCGTCGTCGTCTCGTGGCAACCTTTTTTTTCTGCAATCATTATCACCGATATTATTATGCTACTAGACCACAACGCGTTATCCAAGTTCGCAACGTTTGCAGAGTCTTATCTGAACCTCGCTACGAGTATAAATAAATATTTACGTCACCCCACGCGCACTAACGAAGACTGAATAGAATTCATTCGCTGTATTGCCATCTAACGATATTCGGGTATGAATCGAAATCTCTCAGAGCTGAAAGATCAACGTACGATCTGGTCGTCCTGAAAATGTCTATTTCTTTTCGTATTTCGCGTGAAATTAGTTTTCGTAATCTCCAAGGTCCGATTAACCACGCGGTGATCTTCGAGGTGACCGTGACTCCGAGTGGCAGGCCATGTAACAATTGTATCACGCGTACTCGTCCGAAGGTTGTCGCAATTGTGACGCGTAGAGAAAAAGAAATCCAAGTATTTCGAACCGCAATTATTGCTATATATGCGGCGAATGTGATGTGCGATGTCACGCGAAGGTCGATGAACTATCCCCGTCAGGCTGTATAGCAATAACGCGTGAATTGAAATCAACCGGTTATTATTTGGTCCAGAGGGTGTTAATTATTGACCTAGGAGGCCGCGCCTACTTCCGAACATTTCAGCGGTCTCCTTCCGTCACGTGGGGGTAGGTACTCAAGTCCAGAAATATCGTGCAGGATGTGAACCAAATTGTGTTGGGATTGGCGTGTCCGTACGATGGCTACAAAACGCAGGTGCTTACGTACACCGTACGTATAGGTACGTACGTGACTGCTGTATACGTGTATCTACAGCGGTTGCCCTTCTTGACGAGGTTTGTAATTGTTGCATAATAATCATGTTGTGTAATACCAGAGGTAAGTGGAACCAGATCCCGAAAGGGTCCATAGGTGTAAGTACGTCTGAAGCGGGATCCTAGCAGACGACGAACGTAGAATTGTCTGGCGTATATGTATGTAACGCGGTCCCGGGTCAGTTTGATTGTCCGTATTTTGTAATGGGAGGTTGCTTCCGTAGGATCTAAATTCCAGATAACTTTGGTCCATTGTAACGTCCAGGGTACGTGGCAGCGAGATCCTGTCTCTGTTACTAATTGCGGACAGGCTGCTTCATCCGGGTACTACGCATCACAGCGGCCTTATGCAGATTAATTGAGGGCGTTACCCGCCTAAGTTAATAACGCCACAAATCCCACATCAACGTTCAATCAGGTTGAATTCTCATATCTGTGAACTGCACTTCGCCAACGGTCCAACCGCATTTCCTTTGTCTTTTTGTTTTTTTTTGTTTTTTTTGTTTGTTTTTTTTCATTTCGCTCGTTAGCGTTATTTATTTCTACGTGAATCACCGTCGCCCGTGAAAATGTCATCGTCACTTTCGGCGTTTCGCAATTTCCGAGGGCATCGCAATTTCGCCAAACATTCGAACTTCGTTACACCGGACGGATCGCACAGTTTTTCCGTGTAACGAAAACCATACGATGTTACAGTCTCTCGTGCGGCATCGAATTCAGAGTCGAAGGAAAAATAAATAAAGGCAAAATATGGTAAAAATTCAATCCAATTCCATCCGTGAGTCCCACGCGCACAAAGCTTTGCTATAGGGGTACGTAGGCGCCTCCTGTACCCTCGCGCGAAGCCCAGGGGATTCCCGACCACGATGCGCTCGTGCTAAACTGAATATTCACCGAAATACGCGGAAGAGCATACCCGTTCCTCATACGCTGCGGTCGAATACATACGAGTCAGGTATACACCGTACGTATGTGCAGCGGATATATTATTACCTATCCGTACGTACATACGTACGCGGACTACGCGGGCGTTCGTACCTGGAAACGCGATAATCGACCGAAAAGCAAACGACTATACGCTGAAACGTCGATGACCCGCAAGCTTACCGACTATACATATAGCTGTGGGTGTGGTGGGTACATGAAAGCAAACGGGGTTCGGGTTTTTTTTTCGTTTCCTTTTCTTTTTTTTTTTAACTTTTACGGAAAGCGATCGGAAACGCTTCGCGGCGAGTCTTCGGGTATTTCGATTCTACAACGCCGCGCATGAACCACCACCGCATATCGTTTATAGAATTTGGAATTCGTGTAACGGAGGGTCGACTTGTGCAACGCCGATTCGATGTCACAACTTTACCGTGCAACCCCTTAGATCGAGCGTCGATGAATCACAATTACATGAGTTGATCGCCACTGGTTTTATTAATCAGCCAAGAAGTAGGTGCCTCGCCGTACTCGTATAATCCATTATCCGCTCATAGGTATGCAAGCTCTTTATCGTAACACGAGACTCGAACGATTATACATACATACGTACGTATTTCAGATATGTATATAAACGGAAATGGCCACGGGGTGAGAAGGAGAGCTAGGTTGAAACGTCGTGCAGGAGTTCGTTGACATTATTTTTCACGACTTGTGCTTTTTATCCGAAATATTTTTTTTTTTCGTATCATATATATTTTTTTTCGTTGTTTTTTCACCGTATACGCGCGAGAGATATCGCGGACAGGTTTCCTGGAAATATTTTACCCGACGAATGGATTATGGCAATAAGTTTTATTGCAAGTCTCGTTTCACCCCTATTTTCATTTTCATTTTCATTTTCATTTTTATTTCATTTATTTACCTGGTCATATCGGGGTTTTTTTTTTTTTCTTTTTTTTTTTTTCCGTACGTGTACGAAACGGCTATAATTCTTGCGTGGTTGTTTTCGCCGCCCTCGGCTATTATACGTGTACGGTTTATATTAAACCAGAGGCAGCTGATATGGTCGAAGTATTATACGTACGGATACGTATGTACAGATGCGACGCTGTGAGGGGGGTGGAGAATTTGAATCTGACCACAAAACGAGCTTCGACCGTCGACGAACGAGCTGCCGCTACAGAATAATTAATAACTTTTCTGGGGTGAGGATTTCAATACACGACGAACCATTGTTTCGCGCAATTTCAGCTCGTGTCAAAATGCTAGACTGCTTCTGCGGGGACGAGAACGAAGGCTCGCGGGACTTTTGCTCTCGACATTCGTTGAAACTTTCTACACAACCGTGCGGCGTAGTATTTTATCATCTAGCTGTGTTTCTGCATTCTACGATACGGCGGTACGATGTAGATGTAACGCGTTTACACGTGTTACTCGGTTTGACGTGCTCTGAGAATTCGCAGGTTGAAATTTTGTCATATGATGGAAAAATTGTTTGCATATACACTGTGTACACGTACACAAGTACAACCGTATATACCTACAAACCGTGCAGTAAAATAATTGTACAAACACGCACGCGTTGCTGGCTCGTCTCGCGTAACGTTTAATGGAATTTAATTGTAATTTCGAAAGCGCTTAATTGGTTAGTTTCGTTAATTAGTGGTACCAAATTAATGTATAACAGCATATACCGGGATCAACAAAGGCATTCCCTTATTAACGAGGAAGCAATCAAATCCTCTATAATTAGTATGGTGTGGCTGATTGGATTTTATTCTGTCGGTGATGAGAGGAAATTTTCTGACGAATAACCGGCAAAACCCCCTCTCGCCTCTCTCTCTCTCTCTCTCTCTCTCTCTCTCTCTCTCTCTCTCTCTCTCTCTCTCTCTCTCTCTCTCTCTCTCTCTCTCTCTCGTCTCCTCTCATTCCTCCCCCCAGGTTCCCTGCGGCCCCATGGAGGGAGCTGATTGGAAAATCGTAATTTAATTTCGATCAGAGTAACAAAAACAGAAAAATATATATATATACATATATATTTGAGGTCAATCCCACCCTTTAAATCGTATGAATTTTCACCGCCCTTGGTATTATGTTATTATATAATATCCGCGACTACCGTACAGCCATGCGGAGCTTATAATCTCTTGTTGTGTATAGAATGTAAGATAAGCATAATTTACTTGGTGCATATATGCAAATGAATTTCATCTACCGGCTTATAATAATCAAACCGACACCGACACGACGACGCTCCGAATAGCCAATCAACGGTAATTGATCCTCCGCAATGCGAGAGGTGTGAAGTAGTTAAATCGAGGATGAAAATCGCTACCTTGCCGCGCGTCGATGACGCGCATAAATAATAAAATATAAATCTATAATAACAACGTACAACAACACCGTAGCAAATTTAATGACAGCGCGAATAGTGTAATATCCGCGCACGTACGAGTATCCACATACTCTAGCCGTAACGCTGTTAGAATTTAAAAAGAAAAAAAAAAAAAAACCTAAACCTAAACCTAAACTGAACTGCATAGGATATACGCATAAAATGTGGTCTCAATTATGGAGTCATTGATTATCGACGGTGAATCAACACTCGTCCCGTTTGGCGTGCCGATGAAAAATGAATTAAAATCAACGTTGATAAAAATTCGTTCTTCCATTTTCTTTCCGCGCTCGGAATAACGAAGGTCTCCCTGGCTCACGTTCGTTCGAACGATTCTTTCGGTGATTTGAAAATCATGCGGAATAGCCACTGGTCACACACGTCCTTTGAAACCGAAAGGAATTCGTAGCGTTTATTTGTTCTCATATTTTATTTCGAACGGCGAGCATCCCGATCGTAATGATATAATCTCCTTCAAAGTCCCTCGAGCGGAGTTCACTCTCTCCTGGGAGACGTTCGGTTAATTTCTGCTCCGTGATCCGGTACGACGGTAAAGCCAGAGGTTGCTTCGGCGTTGAGTATCAAATTGTCGGGGTATCGATGACTTTGGCGAAACTCAATACGGTCGAGGGTGCCTTACGCGCGGAATCCATGTTTGTATCAAATTGCGTCATCAAAGTTATACCTCTGCATAGACTTATGGTACTCCGAGTCTTACTACATATATGTAGCTCTGACCGTCGGGCGTCGCGGCTTCCGCTGGGACCGTCCGTTTCGTCCGATCCCCTTGTAATACGCGCGGATCAGTCATACCAGATATCAACGGCCGCGTGCGGATGATCCGAATTACATTCTCCAAATTACGAGGCGAAGCCAAGACGGAATCGTCTTTATGGTTTCAATCGTCGCTCCCTGTCGCCCGAAAGATCCATTTCAACGTCATGTCGTAAACCATAAATTCGTTCCAATTTGTCTCTTCCCCCATCGGCGACGATAATTCTGATGTTTTTAATCTCGCTAATTTTTTTCTCTCTTTCTCTCTCAGATCGGTACAGTCCTCGTTCATTTGTTACACCCGAGCGAAATTAATGGCACGATTATGTCACGATTCTGAAGTAGAGGAAAAAGAGAAGAGAAAAAAGAAGAAAGAAGTACATACCTACCCATACGCATACGCTACAACCGACTGATCGAGTTTGACTCATTGTCAGTAATTTTTCATCAATCCGTTCACTCATTTATTCAGATTTCTTTTTTTCGAAAAAAAAACGATCTGCGTCGTGAGAACAAACCCCGTACGGCGTGAATCGGAATGAATCGCGTTCGCCAATTACGTAATATGCATTAATTCAACACCTGTCGTCCTCTCAATGAGCTCGTCGCGACGCAAATGTCTTTTTCCAGAAGCTCGCGAGACACACGGTTAACTATCTCTCTCGCTCTGTGCACGTATGAAAGTATGTGTGAAAAAAAAATGTGATGACAAAAAAAAAAAAAAAAAAACGTGGTCGTCGGTGAGGCGTCAGCAGCGATCCTCGGTGATGCAATCTTACACCGCAGGTACAAAGCCGCAAAATATTTATGCAGTTTACGGTTGGTCCGTATGCATTATTCTTGGCGGTATAACGTCAGCACGTCTCGACTTCGTTTTTCATCGCACTCAAATTTAACCGGCACAGCTCCGAGCCACCTCAAATAACAGGCTTTCTATAGCTACTCTATTGGGTTACTCTTATTGCTGACTAAAGACTGTATAAGGACTGAAGAGCCACCTCAGCGTCGATATTCTCATCGAATATTGCTGACTTGGTGGGATTAACGACGTTCTTCAACGTGCGGGACGATCACATAGGTAAAATTTTTTAAACGGTGGACAAGATCCGGGCTTACTGCGAATTATTTTCTTTGCAACCACATTCAAGTTACGTATGATGTAGTACACACGTACGTGCGTACCTACGCACCCTTCATTCCTGCATTACGAAGATTGAGAAAGAAAAAGACAAAAAGTTGAAGAACCGTGATTCTGAGATGTCCATCCAACTTCGTACATATGCATAATGTATATCATAAACGAATTAATTATACGTATATCCTTGATACGTACGAACGTAGCGTACCTGGGTACCCTCGGTGGGTATGCTGGGTAAACTTTGACGATAGCATTTAATTTGCGTTCTAACTTGGCGAGCGGTGGATCTAAATTTGAACATTCGGAGAGAAAGAGAATGAGAGAGAGAGAGAGAGAGAGAGAGAGAGAGAGAGAGAGAGAGAGGGGTAAAGAAAGCGGAGAATCCACGTCGCGGAGAAATTAATTAATTAAATTTTCTCCGCTGCATATAGTGGACCTTCCTACCCCGTATGCCACTCTCTGACTAACAATAAGTTTCGAGCGTCACCGAAGTGTGATATAAAGCTGACGTCAGGTCGAGTTTCTCTCAAAATTATAACCGCTGACATCCCCGTATCAGCCACCTTGGAGACGTCTTTATATTCAGTTACATCTTATTTCAAGATTATGCGCAGGTGACGTCACGACCCGCGAGGATGGAAAGATTTCACTGAATTCTCGAACTGCCGACCGGCTTAGGACTACGAGACTCGCGGTGCCCGAGACCCTTCGCGGCAGACGTTATACAAAACGACTTGAAGCGAGGAGTTTAGCTCGGAGTAGAGTGCTACGACCGGGCATAAATCGGACTCGAACTATACGCGCAATTTGCCGTGTAAACAGTCCATTATATTCGAACGATCATAGCGTTAATTGAACATTTCCAGCAGCCACGATGTTTATCTGATAGGTGAAACGATGCGTAGAAAGAATCCGTTGTTTGTTATACGTTTCACGAACTATTACCGTATACGTACACTATTTGCGGTTCGTGAGCGTACCAACACTGGATATAGGGATACCCAAGATCAGCGTTAATTGAAGTTAATCGCGCTGTATTAATTAGCCTGAGGTAATTAGCGTAGATATACTATACGTCTCGATGTACATCGATGAATATCCGCAGTATTACATATAGCTATATACGAACGTATAGGCGCAGGTATCTGTGGCTGCAGTTTCCGAACTTTGATTCGAAAGCGTCCGTACACTGCGATATAACTCCGACGGTGCAATTAATTATTGGAATCAGAGAACGTTACGGTAAAGTATGCGGTTTTCATTGCCGCGACGGTATAAATTGGAGGTACGGAACAATATGAAATGAAAAATTCCAGCGTCTAAGCGCAACAAATATTTTCCCAAGTATAATATATCAAACAGAGTCACGAGAGCCCGTGGCATGATTGCCATTTATGTTTAATGGCCTTCCGTTTCACGTAATTCAACCAAAGGGTTGAGGTTAACAGTTCCGACCTTGTAGTCAATTCAACTGCATTTTTGCAATAATAATATTTCCCCCCGCGCGCTCGACGGGAACGTGAACCACATTCGCGATCGGTTTGTAATACACTTCGCGTATAATGTACAGGTAATCAGCTGAAATCGATGATTGTTTCACTTACAAATCACGAACTTTCGTAATACTGCATAAAATGTGTTTACCTGAAACAAAAAAAAACAAAAAAAACAGACACTTTAAAATGAAGTTCATAATAAAATCACCTGCTCAGAATTAAGAAAGAAGGAAGAAGTAAATTGAAAGCATGACGAACCGAAACCATAGACCTGGTGAATAAAAATCGTCACTTAACATTCGTGAACAGCGCAGAACTGCTTTTTCACGTACTTCTAGCTACACATATGGATCATCAGCTTCACAAACTCGTAGCGCTCAGGATGTATCGACCCATAAATCTTTCACGCGTCGCCCGTAATCCGACGCAATTTCCCCCCCGAGGTCAACGCGCGTTACGCGCGAACTAGTATCTCGAGAATGACTTCTGAGATGTATTTGACAAGTGGGGATTATCACACACCGTCGTACGCACTACATCCTCAATTGATTGCCGGGCTCCTTCTGATTTATTTTGTCTTTCGGTCGAAAATATGGCAAAATTTTCAAAAATTTATTTACGCTTGGAGTGCAGAGCTGATTTATTAATCTGCCGTTGAAATCGTACGCGTATAAGGTCGGTGGGCGGTGAACGCTTTCGGCAGAGTAGCGGACGAATGAGAAAGGATGACGTATCGTGAGAGTGATTCGACGGATTGATCGTGAAGTCAGATACTCGAGCGGATTCGATGATATCCTTGTCGCGGTCTGATCCGCACCGTTGTAATCTGGAGTGGCGATGTTCGCGGCAACGGGGAGAGAGAGAGGCAGAGAAATGCGCGAAATATTACCATTTGAATAGCATAATGAAGGTGATTCAACGCCGCGGTAAACAATGCGGTCGTCGAGTCACTGACAAAATAAGGTGAAAAATGAATAGCGAGGATCTTTCGGATGCTGCGTTACTCCTTGGCAGACGTTTACATTACATGTTGGGTCCAAGTATTCTATACGTCACCTTTGGTTCGGGGTGATGAATGACGCACGCGATCTTATTCTGCACACTTAGCAATGAACGTTGTAGTGTAAGCCCGTAAAACGCGGTGGGCTAAAAGAACGCACAATAAACGACCTCCGCGGGTGACGAAAAGCGTTTCCGACAATCAGATTGAGGGCCAGGGTCACGTCGCAGCTTGAAAATTACTCGTTCAATTTTCTCAGTTACACGGGGTCATCCCACTGAGGTCCCTCAATTGAAGCTGTGAATTCGCGAATCTGGTATGCAAAAACTGAATTTCAAATAGAGAACAAATAATTTCAATCACGGTAGCGCTATAAATTTCTTTGTCCTTTCTTCATTTTCAAATAAACCTCATCCGGTTCTCATAAAGCTCGTGAATATATCGTTGGGTAGTTTTTTGAAAATCGAATGGCAATTCTCAACTGAATTTGAATTTGTGTTAGTCGATCTGCTCGCGTCGTATATACCGACACTGAAAAACAGTTGGTCGTTTTTAGGCGATCGAAAACGCTGACCGATGCGAAAGGAAACTTCCTCTGACGTTCGAGGATTTTCGATTTGTATGGAAATAGGCCAATTCGAAGAGTCCTCCATATTTTAACCGTACAAGTGCGAAAGAGAAACGAATCCGAATGACTCTGTGGTTGATGGCGGTAGTTTTTTCTGCTCGTCTCTTTCGATCTTTCTTCTTTATTTTTTTTTTTTTCCATTCTTATTTAGTACCTACTTATTTTTATTTTGTTTCTCCCCCTGAAATAACGGCCATTTGCCGAGCATTTCGCGGTCGCTTCGTAACCATTCGGTGAAGCGGTTCAAGCGCCATCCCCGAATTCTAATAATTTCTCGACTTCACGCCCTTCGGGCTTTGCCGTGCAAGACCCACACGTCCTTACAACCACCTTTTCTTCGAGCCGCCCGTCCGTAATAGCCTTCGATCTTACGGCTTCGTTTCGACTCCTCGAAAATGTATTTTCTCTTTTATAATACCCATAAGTATCGAAGAAATTGTAGGGCGTGACCACAGGCACACCTTGCACCGAGCGTAGCTAATTCGGCGATACGGCGCGTAGGTAGAACTTGATGTGTTCATCATCACCTGCATTAATGTTTATATTAAAAAGTGGAGGCAAACCCTCCATATTTTTTTCTACCTCAGGGCGTTATCTCACTTACTTGGAAGTAAGATGTCTCATATCACATTACCGCAGGCGAACAAATTTTTATATGCGAATTTTATAGAATAACTGTAAGTATATACTAATGTATGTTATAATGTGGATACGAAAATTGATGTGCTTTGGAAAAATATGACGACCGAGCGGATGCGATCGATTGCCCTCCCTTATTAGGTATCTTACAAACGAGATGTTCGCTCCGTCATTTCGAAGAACAGATAAACTTAGCATGGATTGCAACTTCCGCATTTAAAATAACAAAAGAAATAAAAGCTGTCCGAACTTTGGCCCCAATAATCGAAAAAAAAAAAACAACAACAGAGGCTGTAGTGTACAGACGACGAATAAAATTAAAACAACGCCAGTATGATTTAAAAGAGATCTAGAACTATATGAAAGTACGGAGAAAATTAAATAAATTAACAAAGTTCAACTCGTTATCCACTTTTTTGTCACAGCTTGGCCTCCGGTTTGATTTATACTCGTTTATTCGAAGGTATCAAATTCCAATATGAGATAAAAAAACAAAAATCAAGCAGCTGGAATACGATCGCATTTTACGATAGAGGTGAAAACTTAACTCCTCCAAATATCCGTAAATCTTTTATTCAACCCGCGAGACCTACGTTCCCCGACACATGCGTATACCTACAATACTCACATGCATACTAAACTTTTGCTCAAATATATTCATACTATCGCCAAGTGACTTCACCGGACTACGTTGTCATTTCGGTCACGCGGTCTTGGAGCTGAGCCCTTGTTAGAGGGAGGTAGGGAAATCTTGTGATTCACTGGAAGATCTCATCATCTGTTGCAGAGGTATAATTTGTACCTGAATCAGGCGGAGTGGGTTGCGCATCGCGATCATACGGGTCACCGTAAGATATTCTCGTACGAAATGACGTCAACGTGAGTTATACTCCTCGCATACATACGTACTTACGTGGACGATAATGTTACGTTGTGTACGCGGGGCAGCGAATCGACGAGCTTGTTATTCATAAGTTCGTCGTTATTGCCGCCGCGGTCGCGTTGTCATTGGGGAATGATCACGGCATTGTTACATACGACAATGATAAGGCGATCGAGCGCCCTCCCCTTCAATGACATCAGCTTCAATCAATTCGTTTTGCATGATGATGCATGAAGTGCATCGGATCAGCGAATCGCGATTCCCTGTGCCGACTCACCGGGGTGTGGACGACGATATCGAACCGATTTAAAATTCTCTCAATTCCCCACGTAACCGATCCGATTCGTCGATACGATCGTCCGAAAGGAGAAATGAAAACAAAAGAGAGAAGACATCAACAGCGACAATCGAATCGGTCTCAATCCGTGAAACGCTGACGTCACTTCCAACGATTTGTCCAAGGGCGGCTGTATAACGAACCGCGATGCGGCGAATTCCCTTCAAGATTTTCACTGCGAATTCTCACCACGAATCGAGCGCCTCGAGAATTATTAACACTTTGAATTCGGTCGGCGAATACCCGATTGGGGCCGAAGTCCTCGGTATGTGTCTGTACTTGGCGAAAATTCACTTCTTGGATTTACGCCATCCCGCATCGGTCGAAAAATTTATACGCGCGTTACACCCGAGCCTTGTTAACTTGTCAACGTTTAAAGCGCCGTTGGAGGGCACGTACGAGCAATTTTATCGTTCTCTAAGCTCCGAAGAAGAGGTATACGGGGGGTTGATAGCGAGCTTAATAAATACCCTCAGAGCAAATAATTGTTCGTTCACGAGCACACGCGCTGGCGCTGTTAAACTTTAAATAACTGTAACGAACGATAGAGAGCTTTACGCTCGTATACCCGATTGTACAAAGTAACGTTGAATTCACGATTGAAATAGCAGCGAGATACATATGTATAACAATGTTCGATAATTAATGAAATTTTTTCCGCGGATGCAGTATATCTATAGGTGAACATATAACATTCACTCATGGGTTATATTCCGCATCGTACGCACGCACACGTGTGAGATTCCCTTTGATATAACTATTCCGTTTTATTACACCCGTATGGTTAAATATTGCGAGCTCACGCCAGGAGCTTTGGTGTATCACACGTAAAGCGTACGTAATTCTGTTCCCGTTACAACACAAAAGCTCTCTATAATATGTGGACGCGATGTCAAAGACCCTCTCTTCCCCCCGCTCCGCCCTTCCTGCCTTTTTCGCTTTTCCCTCATCGCCCCTCCGTCCCAAAAGCTCAGCGGCGTCTCGCGGCACGTAACCCGCACCGTTTTCCTAGTAATTTTGTGGGCGTGTATGAATTGCGGACAGGTAATGAGGATTAAGAGAAAAGAAAAAAAAAAAAAAAAAAAAAAACAAAACAAAGGAAAAATAATCGAAACAGTACGGTAAACACTCAGTTTTACCAGCGAATTACCTGGGAAAGTAGATGTAAGTACTGTTTGTGAATGTGCGGTACTGTTTGCAGGACAGATTGAAACGACGTCGGTGTAAGCATTGAGTTAATACGTCGTGTAATAATACGAAGCTTTTGCGGTTTCTCTAAGTTACTGCCGAGTCGAAACCGACGTCAAACGGACTACTGATTAAGTGCACCTTCCAGTATACCGTACATATATACGTATAATATACCGCCGCTGCACGCGTATGTATGTTTGAGAAAATATCCGGGAATTACAGTTTATGGATTAACTTGGAGCGCATTTTCACCCGCTATCCGTACAAGCTTGCAAAACGACTTCGACCGTCTCAAGTTTAACGTCAACTTCACACGCGAATGCAACGCAAGTATACATATTTATTTTGTAAGGAATTTTCTGAGTCATGGGCGAAGTTTCAAAATTTAATCGGAAATTTTTAATTTTACCATCACACTTTTCACCGGGTCAAATGACACGCGGCGTGTAAATGGTCCGGCCGTTTATTTACGCCGGTTGTTGTAAAAAACAGAATGGAATATACCGATTCAGAAATGATGTGTAAAGGTTCCCTACGCCCATCCGTTATTAGCGCACGCGATTGCTCGCAACGGATTGAAGTGTACTCGAATATGCGAGTATATACGTACACACACACACACACACACGCGTATGCAGATAAAACCACAAATCAGAAGCAGCGGATCCTCCCATGCAGCCACGAAATTTAGTGGTTTACGTCGCATCTTCAACCGATGGCAAACCGAACGATCAACCGGACCGATCAGGGTCACGTTGACTCTGATTTCTGATGGGCGTGTTACTCTTCAACGTGAGCGAGTAGGCGCTAGCTCAACTGCCCTTTATGAGTGCCAAGTGAAATGCAGATCCAAAGATCAGATGCCGTTTCATTCATCATTTTCAAATTCAATTAGCCTTCGAGTCGAGATTTTTTACATTTCGCTAAATTCGTGCATCCCGGCGACGATACCGCCTGTGCAATTACGATGAACTTGGAATAGCGTACAGCTTCCAGCAATTGCGCGGATCTGCCTACGCGGCGATTCGTCCGTCGGCGGTTACCGTAGATGTCACGATCGGATATAACAACGCGTCAATTGTCTTCTAGGATCAGCAAATTCACCCCGAGTCGCGGCGATTTCCTCGAGTTCACCGAATTTCCGCAGTCTAAGCCAGCCATCGAAAACACCTGCAAGTCTCCTAGGTATACCGAATGCCGCAAGCTCGGTAAAACGATCGGACAGGATGCTCCCTAATTTCTGATAAGCTGACAATTTCAGTCGGACTATTCGGTTTGAGGTCAGCTTGGCATTGATTGATCTCCCGGTGGCGAGGTGCGTGCCGTTGCTATAGAATCGATATTTCAATGCGGAAAGAACGCGCGTGCTGCTGCTAGGGAAAATCTAATTACTCTAATCAGCTTGGGATCAAATCTCTTTGTATTATATTCGGACCGATGCGGATTTGATCTGTCGAAATTTTAATCCGCTATTGATTACTCCCGAATGAGGGAAAAATTTACGACGTATTGAATCAAGAACAATTTATTCTATCGTCTATCTGAACTCTAAATGACGATTCTGAAGATGGTTAAACGGTACTCAGGTGGTTACGAAGTGAGAATTTATCAACGTTCGGTCACCGTTTAGGCTGAAATGTATGCACGGGTATACGTAAGTTTGGAGAACACGTGACACAGCTCAATCTCAATTACGTCACGTGCGGGTCAACGAGGACAGTTGATCGATTTTTTTCAAGCACACCGGTCGAAACCCTCGTTTGAGTCGCAGAACTTAAGATAAGGTATAACGGGGTGAGAATCTTCGAGAAAGCTGTGTCACTAGGGTAGTGGTTCTTGGTCGTTATCGCGTTACATTATCGTCGCGAGTCGTCTATAGATAGAATGTCTTTGGGGCGTCACCGCGGAGACGAAAGGACGCCCGTCGGGAGTGCCGTCGGGTCTACCGGCGCGTTATATACCTCGGAGCAGCCTGGATAACAATCGATTACACGCCTTGAGGAATCGATGAATAGCTACGGCGATTAAACGGCCCACTTTTGCCCTCGATAAGGGTATAAGTATATAGTCGCCTATATGTTTCTTCGTGACAACAGCCCCGTATATTACAGTCTCAAGTTTTGTCGCGAAAGCACATTCGACCGAACTTGGAACGCCCGCGATGACATTCCGAAATTCGAATGGAACCGAAGTGCAGCTGCAAGCAATCCGCGTTCGGAAGTCGTCGAAAAACTTTGCATCGCGTAGAGAGGCATATACGTATAAAAAGTCCTGCACTCTATAAAATTCACTCCGGACGAATCGGGATTATGAGGATTAATATTATCCGAACATTTCTACGCCATTCCACAGAGCGGTACACATACATACCGACAGGTATTTTCGTGATTAAGCGTGGCTCAAAAATTCCGGTATTCGCGATTACCGAAAAACTCCCGTAATAATCCTCTCCGCAACGCGGTGTCGTGCAAGAGTTCACTATTTTTATACCCGCATTACACGGCGCGATCCGTGATTTCGAGAACGCAAAAAAAAAAAAAGAAAGTCCACTGAAAGCGAATTATCAATTTTTTTTTCTTTTTTCGCTATATCTCCACCGACCCACGTCAACGCGTCGATTCCATTCCGAAGCCTAATTACCGGTTAAGTTCCCCGATAAATTCCGTCGAAGGTATATCGAAATGAGCGATGGCAACTGAGCGAGTAAAACGTTGCCTCGAGGGAACCTTCTGCCGCAGTCGGTTTGACAGCGGGGTAACGTGTACGGCAGAGACAAGAAGGACACCGTGGCATTGATCCATTACCGGTGTCCCATTGATCACACGCCTTGTTACCTCCGCGACCCTGCAGATCGGACCTGTCCAACGAACGGCTCGCGAGGTGCGGCATATCGTCGATGTAATGGGATAAAATTCTCAACCGCCAAAGCGTGGAGATTCAACGAACGAAGGGAAATTCGTTTTACTACCTCGGATATTTCGGTGTTTCGATGATAAATTGAAAGAAAATTTTAGAAAAAAATGATCGCGAGTTTATCGCGAGGTACCGGATTTGTGCGACGAAGAATCGGATCAAAGAGCCTCTAATTCAGTGGCAAATTTTACTCGGCGGTAATCAACTGAGGTATTCAAGACTAATGAGTTCATTCGTACATTCTTAGCAAAATTATAATAAATCCTCTCGGGCGTAACCAAGTCTCGCTTAAAATATTAATGTTGAAAACTTGGGTTGCAAACATATTTGCTGCATGAATATTTAAACGTTGTGCTAAATTTTAATGCAATGTCTGGGTGCGAACGCTGTGTCGCCATTTTGGTGTATCTCCAACGTATCTATATAATATTCCCTTCTGCATTCGGACAATATATCGGACAAATTCAAAATTAAGCCCCCAATTCTATCGTGATTGTGCACAGCAACGACGCGCCGTACCTACTACGCGGATTCGAGCTTTCTTTCGGTTTTTCCTAGTCTAGTTTATAACGTGTACCGATAAGGTTCACTTTTCCCAAACTTTAGCGGCACTTCATTCTCTCAAGATAGGTAATTCTCCGCGTAGAAGCCACGCCGATATAATCTTTCCTTCGTTTTTGTTTCACACTATACTATTTTATCTTTGTCATTTTTTTATTTTTCTCGTCCGGATATTTAGTTCTGGATTCCGAAACAGACTACTAGGTGATTTACCAGCGCGTATAACCAAAGTGTTCCAAACCAGCTCGCCCTTCTAACGCGCTGAAAATAAACCTCATCGCGGGTCCCATATAATACAAGGTAAACGTAAAACAACTACTAGAAAACAGATGAGATGTGAAATAACACCGATATAAACATGTAATGTTACACGTTACCCCGCTACACGCATTTCATACAAAAGGTATTTTCACCGTAAAGTGCCGTATAGAGAAACCTCTAACGGTACGTCAAATTATAAAGCTTTATCGCCGATATAACCGAGTCTGGATTGCTGGAGATAAATGCAACATAAATATACAAGAAACGATGATTACAAGGTTTGCGCGTGCAGGTAACGCAACCAACTACGAACGCGGGGTTGAAAGATTTATTGAAAGTGATAGATCCGACTCGACTGCTGCATTCGCGAATGGTTAATAATACCTGGACGGCATAAGGTAAATACCTACCCGCGCCTTATATATCGCGAATGATACGTGATTTATGTATGACCTCCTCAGAAAGATGCCCGTGCGGCTAACCCTTTGCTCCCTTACCGCGGGGGGGGTCAACACTTTCTTCATCCGTCGACGATATCGTACGAATGATTCGTTCTTATTTCTATACGTACTCTCGAGGAGAGCGGATCTTTCGACCGACCTATTTCCTTCCGTCTCTGATCCACTTTTATGAACACACTGCGAGAAATGTATACAGGGTGAATCCTTCAACTCTGTCAACCCGTCAGGGGTATGTTGGGGCTGTTTAGACAAGCATTTTGAGGTAACACACTTATGGTCGGAAACTCCTTCTAACGGCTGTGGAGGGCTTTGAAGATTTTTTTCAAAATTTATTTATTCATTCATTTTTTTTTTCTCGTACCCAGGGGTTGCTCCTACTTTCGCTCGGATTCGAACGTAATGGTTTGTTCTGCGCTAAAAAACGTACTTCTTAGTGTCTCATCGGTACAATGACAAGTCGAGTAATCATGAACCGCCTTACTTGGGTCGAGCTAACAGATGTGCATTATGCGTACCGCGCCAATGATTCGAATTCACTCGCTGCGCAACGCTGGTATCGTGAACGGTTCCCAAACCGACCTTTTCCCCACAGGCAAGTTTTCTCTGCAGTTAATCGTCACGCGAGGGAAACTGGGTACCATAAAGAAAAAATTAAAAACAAAAAAAATTTTTTTTTAAAATTTAAAAAACAAAACTTCAAAGCCCTCCACAGCCGTTAGGAGGAGTTTCCGACCATAAGTAAGTTACCTCAAAATGCTTGTCTGAGCAGCCCCAACATACCCCTGACGGGTTGACAGAGTTGAAGGATTCACCCTGTATAAGGAAATAAATCAAGCAACGAAGCGAAGATCGTGGCTACCAACTTCCGTGCAGAAGATTTTTAGAATGAATTCTAGACAAATTTTCCCACAGTAAGACGTTCAGACGTATGTACATGTATACCTATGCGAGTAGCTTGCCCTCTTGATGCCTGTAACGGCTTTTGCAGAGCGATGAAAAGAGCCGAGTGAGAGGGGAAATTCAATTGCTTTGTTGGATCGGAAAAGATAAGAGAAGGGCTATAAGATAAATTCCGTTGGGGAAAGAGGCTGCAGAAGTCGTTTCATACGTAGAATACGGAAAAGCGAAACATATTATAGTATAGCTATGTACGTACCTACGTTACACGTACGACACGAATGCACGTACGGAGTGTTCGATTTCGAACGAGGGACTCCATTACTTCGATAACGGTTCATCGCGTCGAAAATATTTCAGAACGATCAGCGGGACGCCAAATGATGAAATCTTTTCGGAAAATTTCATTCGGATCATATTGAAGTTTGATTCAGTTCCACTGGCTCCAAATATTCAAGGTAATTTCGGCGAGAGAAATAGTTTTCGAAGTGATGAAAAACCCCTCTCATTCAACACGGCACACCCTGTGTATATAGGTAGAACCTTTGGCCAATCCGAGGCGATCGAACCGGGTGCCTGGAGGAGAAGCTACTCTTTCAGCGGTGCAGTTTTACAAGCAGCTGCAGCGGTAGAAAAATATTCTCGCAAGCTCTGAGTAAACTTCCTTACATCACCGGTGTTCGGTTCGTAGGTGACTTCATGTAGTGAATAAGGTATTGCCGCGGAGTACCTCCAATGCTCCTTGTGCCGAGGTCGTATCTCTTTTTTTGTTTGTTTTGTCATTTTGTTTGTTTTGGTTTGTTTTGTTTTGTTTTTTTTTTAACGTGAAGCTGCAGGATACAGACGCTCGGCGTTTGCACACGTCGACTTTTACTTTGGACGAAGATCGTTTGATGTTTTTTCTTTTCGCGGAGCAATCCGTTTGCGAAATGGTGGAGTCTAAGCGTCGTACGGTTCGAACTTAAAAAAAACAGCGAACAGAAAGGAGATAAATCGCGAACCGCATGGGTTAATTTTGCTTTGAATTTCGCGAAAAACATAATACCGCTGACACTCCAAGACGAGAGAAAATCATCTCAAACTTTTCGCAGCAACGTTCCAACAAATTATGAAGAAGAGTATAATGAAAACTCCCACCACCTTTGTGACGCGATCTCCACCGATTATAGAAACAGATGAAAATTTATCGAATGCAGATTAATTTCTGGTGGGAATACATTGCAAAAAAAACGATGCGATAAGGAAAAGCAAGAAGAGAAAAATTATTCCGTGTACATACGTTGCACGTGGACGGACTCATATTTCATCTGAAAATTATAGCAGCTTTGCTTGTATAATATCAAAGGTTTCCTCGTCGATGAAAAAAGGGAGAGAGAAAACTGCTCGAAGCAGACCGAACGTGAGGTTGATTTAAATTATTATTCCGCAGTTCTACGAAGTGCAGTTCCGGCGGTGCAGTGCATACATGGGTAGAAAAATACGCGCGTACAAACAGCTCAATTTTAGAGCTCCAGGGTTCATTGGCAGTTAAAATTTTATTACCATCATTTCTTGCACGTTGATACTAAACGGGATGGGTGTTGTTTCTACGGAAGAGCGCTGTGTCAAAAAAGAAAAAAAAATGGAGAAAAGAAAAAACCAAAATCTACTTCCCATTTATGTATCCCTCCTAGCAGCTAAAACTTTTTACATCGCCGGAAAAATAAATATAGTATACGGAGCTCAAAAACGTTGTAAATTTGAATTATAAGCACTGGTCCATGTCGAGTTATATAACCAGAGATTTCATAAAGATTGTCGTAAAATACACCAACGTAACGGATTTAAAAAAAATAATAAACAAATTTCGAGCCAAAGCCTCGTGGACTAATTTTTTTTTAAACTTTTAATGGGTCGGTCATAACCGTCAAATTTAATTATCAATTTTCAAACCAACACGATGTTGGTATACAGTAGGTATAAGAACAAAGTTTTCGACTGACACGATAAATATATAATTAAGCTGAGAAATAAATTAAAAAAAAAAATATATTTCACCGGGAAAACGTGACGAACGTTCTTAGGTCTACTATATTCAACTATAGCTTTTCTGTTGTGGTTCGTAGAACAAAAAAATAGTGAAAGGAAAAACTTTGACGTCTGGCGTTAAAAGTTGTAGCGGTCTCGAATTAGAACTATCCGTACGTACGGCACGTGCTTTCGGTACGATCTATCACATCGGCCTATCGGGGTTGGTTAAAATCCGTGGAGAGGAAGGGAGGAAAAACTCTGAAGAAAAAAAGAACCGAACGACGGTCTATTAGCAACCAATATTTCACCGCGATATGTTTTTCTAACGAGAGGACAAGGCCATTAGTAAAGTTGAAAGTCTTCCCTCGCCGCCGCCGCCGCCGCCGCCGCCGTACGTACACTTTTTTTTTTTTTTTTTCTTATATTTCATCTAGGAACCACATTCAGGCGTTACACAATAAACGGCGACATGAATGAGTGACGTGCACGTACGTTTTTTTCCGCCGTTACGTTCAACCTCGTCGGCGCCACGCCGCGCCGGTGGTTACACCCTCCACGTTCGCGACGCTCGTTTTAATATATTTTTTTTTTTCCCTTTTTTTTCCCCTTTTTTTTCTCACGTACATTTAAAGAAAACGTGACAGTGAGCACGAGAGCCGCACCCTCCAGCGGTAAGCGCATTCGGTAGAAAACACTATCTTTAGAATCGGTTCAGCTGACGACGATAAACTAGACCGGATTAGTAGCTTCCGTAAGATTATCATCGACTCGTTGCGTACGGAGAAGTTAAAACCGAGCCACGCGACGAACAAATATAACTCTACGCGATCCATTTATTTTCACTTTATTTTTGTGTCGATTTTTTCATCCGGCGTGATGGTGATAGGTCAGGATACATCGGGACCAGGACCACCCCGATTTGAAGTGCCGAGGAAAACTTGCCTCTCAGAAAACGTCTTGGCAAGATAATGCGGGCGAGAATCAGTCGAGCGTACGTGTGTAACTCGACACGTAGGTATAGGTATACGGTTGAAAGTCCTCTACGCGTTAGACGTTGACGGGCGTGGTACACGCGCTAATTGCTATGGTTTTAATAGTACGTGAGTAACTCTAAGCGTTGCAAGATTCTGATCAATTTAATTTATTTTGGTTTTTTTTTCGTTTTTTTTTTTGTTTTTTCGGTCACATTTCCTAAGAGTACTCGAGAAGAAACTCGGGAAAACTGAATCTTACTGACAAGTAAATGGCGCGTTTAAAGGTCCGTATGGCACTCAAATAGCGGCACTAACGAACGGACGTCCTCATCCACGCGAAGCTGTATAACTGTATATCGTGTACAGTGTGTGCGAGGAAGTTCGCGCCGCGCGCGTGAGATGAAAGCCGAACCACTCCTAATAGGATCTTCTATTAAGTAATTCTATTCATAGGTTCACTTCCATCTCGCGCATTCCAACTAGAAACTGATTCACCGTGTCTATTTACGCGGTTTACCTATATCGTAGCGGATTATAACCGAGGAATCTGTGGTGTAAGAGTGCAGCAGGTAACGCGCGTAATTCAATGATTAAACAATTGGACGGATAGGTTAATTGAAATTGTCGATTTCTAACGACGTAACGGGCGCTGATTTGGGACGAAACAGCCCTTTTTGGTACGGAGAAATCAGCCTATCGGAGTGTAGCGTGCGTTGGATTGTCCGCACTTGAGAAGGAGGGCGACGAACGTGAGATCAAAGAGGGAAATACCGCGCGTCAAGTTCGCTGCACGGGAAGCTCGACGACTTCGTCCGAAGTATTTCCAATCAACAATCTGTCCGCGGCTCCTCGCGTCCATGTCCTTCATCGGATTTCCGGTGGCACAAAATCAATTCTTCCATTATTGTTGTCCTACACTCCGCGCCTGTAGAGGAATTGAATTACGATATCGCGATATTTGCTTTCACTTGACCTTATCGAACCTGACCTCTTCAACAATGTCGACAAGTGTTTGTACGAGGATCATCATTTATATGCTGATCTTTGACCTTTGCCTCGCATTTAACTGGTATAATGATGGTAACGGTAACAATATCGATTCATCCGTACACGTATACCGGAGTTATACGCGAGCGGGTGTAATCAACAGCCGAAAACTCGTAGGGTCGCATCCAGATTCCAATTGAAAACTTCGCCGTAGATTCGAAGGGCCACTATACATGTAAGGAATTTACTCGCTCCCGATGAATTTCGAATTTTCTCACGGCGTTGCGCCAAAGCGCGACGAGTGCTGACCGTATGGAAAATTATCATAATCAATAATGGCGTGCGGTCAAGCGACTAATAACTATAAGGATATAAGTTGAGTATTCGACAGAAAGTACACATGTACATACTTCGAATGCGCGGGAGTCGTGTATTTCTCAAGTGTATCGATTAACCCGACGAAGGGATTAGCCTATTTCGTATACCATGCGAACCTGGTTTAACGGATTAAGATTGTCGATATACTTTTAAGATCAAATGGAACTGAGAAATGCCAATCCCCGGTTGAACTCAACCTCAGAAACATTTCAAACGGATAAATTCATACATCGATTATGTCAATATCGTTACATCGAGACTTCTAGCATATCTATGATAATATCCATTTACCACCTATCAAGCTATACGGGAATCTGTCACTAATAATCGATGCATGCGTCTGTTTTACGACGGTAAATTTAATCCGCACATTATTTATTCAGAACCCGTAGCGCACCGATCGATCGTTAGAAAAATGAACACATTTTCATCTCTATATTTTACAGAAAAATTAGCTGACATAAAAAATGTAATAAAAATTCTATAACAACAGCCACGTGAAAAATTTTCTCGAAAAGGACTGCGTGATCTTTTTCTTTCTTTCTTTTTTTTTTTTTTTTTTTTTTTTTTTTTTTTTTTTTTTTTTTTTTTTTTTTTTTTTTTTTTTTTTTTTTTTTGATTCACATAAAAATTTGTATATGAGGTGTCACGAATATATAATACATTTTGTCGTGAAGTGAAGTAATCGCGTGACCGTATAATGCATACGCATATCCCATGGTAGATAAGTATTTGAGAGACCTAAGAAATCGCGGTTAATTAAACTCGATTTACTAGCCGAGGTCTATTACCTGGTATATTACTGAAATTCGTGCGATGTGGTATTATATCCGCATCGAGCGGTCGCCCGAGTCGAACGGACTCCGGCAACATTGGCACGATTCTAGCTGACGTGTAACGAGGAGAGGAAAAAAAAAGTCAGTCGAGTTTGAAACGTAATTAAAATCGGAATTCGTATACACGACATCCGCTCAACACGTATATACGGGTGAAATTCAAAGTAGAAAAGTTGGGAAGGAGGGAGAACGAGATACGCTTGGAGTCGTTGTCGATTCGGGAATCGAACTTCTTGGAGACGAGAACGATGAAGAGGACGACAGGAGCCTGCTAAAATGTGAAGTGGCCTTTTAAATATTCAGGTTGCAGACCAGGGTTCACGAGCCGTTTAAAAGAGGTCGATAACCCGACGTGTAAGGTCGGAAAATACTTCCCGTCAAACCTTGCCAACTGAACTTTGGCCCTTTTTTTTTCCGTTGAACATCTTTATATTCTCTACGTTCAATTAAAAATCGAGTAACCGACGTGCGTCGACTTTATTTACGAGGGAGAGGACATCTTTTTAAACCTGACGCCAATAAATCATAGGAAATAAATTTTTAATAGTTGATTTTTGTAAACGTTGTTTTATTTTTTGTTGAATTTCAGATGCGGTGGCCAATTAGCTGGAGTCTCTTCGCGTTTTTGGCGATAGTTTTATCGCCTTCGCAAAGAGTCGATGCCTGCAGCTGTCAGTATACCCATCCCCAGACGCAGTTCTGTCGCGCTGAATTCGGTAAGTATTCTCTGCTAATGTGTTGTAAATTTAGTAATACCGAGCGAGGGGTGGTAAGGGTCGCGAAACGCGGTTGCCCTGAGAATGTCAAACAGCTTTTTTGCAATAGCTTTTAAAACGGGAAAACGAATATTTCTGAATTGAAAATCGAACTTGAGGTCTCGGAGTAACACCACCGCGTAGTATAATTCGCGGTAACGAGGTTTCGATCGTGCTTGAACTCCAATAATCCCGTGGGGAATTCTTCGCCTATACGCCGTTTTAACGAGGGAATGAGGGAAGTAAAAAATGCCGAAGATATACAGGTCGAATTTAGAATTCTTCAATGTTGGAACACGTTATTCGAAGCCCTTCAGCGGGGTGATAAGTTTTTCCTTACTTATTTTTTCTTTCTCTTTTTTCTCGCATTATTTATCCGAGAAATCCTGAAAAATAAATCTATTCCAAGGAGACGGACAAACCCAGTCGCCTCGAACACCGCTTCAATTGATACGTAAGTCGGATGGAAATAGACGATCGATATTTGCACGCCGAATGGCGAACACCACTCTGCGTTGCAGACTGACCGAAACCCTAAAATATCTTCATAAATGCGACGTATAGTCCGAACGGATTTTGAGCAAGTCAAAGTTTCGGTCACGTGATTTTGACGTGGATCGCTTACCGATTACACGTGTTTATACACGCCGATCAACATTTGCGTACGCCAGCTATATTAGACGCTTTGCCGAGTAAAACAGAATTGAGATCAATCCATCAGGGATTGGATTAGCCGGTAACTGGTAGTTGGTACCTGGTATCTGGTTTGTTGGCGTGCAGATGGGTACATACGATCTCTCATCGAACGATGTTCAAACCTCCTGGGTGACCACCGACCTGAATTCGCCCGAGTAAATATGAGATAAAGCATAGCCCTGGCATTTGGCCAATGAAAAGTTGAATCCCGTCTCCCGTTACTGTTTCGTTATTTAGTCATTATTTATTTATTTTTTTCTATACTTCTTTAAATTTTTTATTTCTCGAATCCGTCTCATTCGAACGGCATTGAATTCAGCGGTGAATTATGGTCGATCCTCGGGACGATTATAGTTGAAATTAATCAACGGAATTAGGTCGGGACAAGAATGGAACCCGGCCGGAGAAAGGGCGATAGCTTCAAAAGTCCAAATCGAGTCTTTTCGAAATTGTCGTTCAATGAACTTGAATAGGCACTCGCGATAAAGTAACCGTGAAGAGCAACTCCTCTGTGTTTATATCGTCTAAGAGTTCAATCCAAAGTCTCTGTACGGAGAAGCTGCAGCGACGCGGCGTTGGGTGGTAAGCTAATTGATCTTGGTAATGGAACCATTGCTTCGCGTGGAATAAAGGATTCGGGAACAAACGGCGGAAGTATTTCTCGGCGTTCTCTTATACTCTGGTTGGATAGAATTTATCGTCTCCCGGCGGACTGCTGTACATACATATAGGTATACTTATATACGTACCCGAGCATTTGCGTTCTGGTCCGGGCACTCGGAATTATATGTATCATACACACGTGTGTCCGTGTAAATATATTTCATACATAACGCATACGACCATATTCACGTACGTATACATAGGTATACAGGTATGCGCCTTACGAACTCCGTACCGTTTTCACGGAGTGTCCTCGACGAAAGGCAGGACCCCCTCGGGTACTCGAAGCAACGTGTACTCGACACCCGCTCACATTGAGTGTAAAATATGTTATACGTCCATGGTATGTTGTAGAGTAAGGATAAGAAGAGTCACGAAGAGGAAGGTCAAGTATGAAAGAAACGGTTCACGAGATAGAGCAAACTTCTGCACTATTATGACGCCGCCATAGTTCAATTAATCGAACGAATCCCATTTTATCTCTCCGTCGATGTACACCTGTGCCGCGATGCCAAAATAATTCCCTTGCAAGGCGGTGTCGCGATACTGTGATAAATTTTTCCGAAAAACGACGCAAAAACCTCGACATCTTTCGGTCGGACTGTGCAGTTCCGCTGCACAAGACGTACCGTCACCTTGGAATTATATTATTTCGTCGTCACGTTTCATCCGTTGTGAAAATATCGTTCGGAGAAAACGCGATTCAGGTGAAACGAGTCATCGAGTTGAGAATAAAAGGAACTTTGAAAATGGTCGCAATCGTATGAATCTCAGTTTTTTTTTTTTTTTTCCCCGAATCTATGGGGCAACTGTATATTTGATAAAAATGTCCGAAATTTTGACAAATGGGTACGTTAATACGAAACGTGACCATTTACGTTACTTTCGTGTGTGTTCCAAGACCTGAGCCTTTGTACGAACAAACGAGGACCTTTTTCGCGTTCCTCAACCTTCTATTCGGGAGTTTCGCAATCCTATTCGACCGTTCATCCTATCCCTGACCATGTTTCTCCGTCTACGTTCACCTTCCATGGTTTGTCGTCCCCTCGCGTATATATTCCACTTGATCCTCGGCCGACGCTTAATTCTGTCGATGGTCTCGCCATCCTATCCAAACAACGTGTGCGTGCATGCGTGTATAGAGAGATCGGGATTTATCTGGAGATCGAATCATATACGGGCCCTGTATTATTCCTCTGCACGGGACTGCGCGCCTCCGTTCGAATTTATGAAGAAATAAAGATGAGAAAAGAAAGAAGCGAAATGAGAAAGCTCGGTATTCGGGTAATCATTGTAATACTCGAGAAAAATAAATGGATAAATACGAATAATTAATATGAAAAAGCAGCCCATCGATGCGGATAAAACGATGAAAATATATTCATTATAAACATCTCGTTCGTTACCGTGAGTTTACAATGTCAGAGTAAACTTGTCAGAGTCGTAGCTACGGATATAAGCGTCGATCTGCGCCGGAACAACCGGGAAATAGAGTCAGAAAATTATTTCGTTACGACTTCAACGAATGTATGTAGTACCTACTTGTATATATACCGGGAACTTGCTTCCAGTTTATCGCCGGAGAAAAATTACATAATTTCAGAGGTTTGACCGTCGGTGTGAATACGAATCAATCGGTACGTATCGATTCGGTGTGTACCGCGCTATCGTCGGATGTAATTATTCTTGAGCGTCTTCCTCATTAATTTCTCTCCGTTAGAAGACACCCGATTCGTTGTTCGATAAACTTCTACTCGTAGTTTATAAAAGAGATTTTTATACGGAATGAAATTTATCAGAAAGCATTATCGGAAATTGTGTGCGGCTTCTTTGATCAGAGATACAAATCTGTACACCCACGATTCTTGGATACATACCACGCTTCAAACATTCCGTCATGATATTTCCAACTTTCCAAGTACGATAAATTAACCCAGAAACGAGCCACGGTGCAACGTTATTATCCGAATTAGTATTAGTCCGTGAATGGAAGCGCGTTCACGCGCGTACTATACACGCTAAACTTTACGAGGATCCTTGACCCGCTCCGATTTGTCTCGGGTCCAGACCGCAATGATATGGTAATAATGGTCGTACGGGGCACTCTCTTCGATAGAATCAATCCGAACGTCTCGATTCGCGAGGCTAAAAACTTTGCGCCTATCAAGCTTTTCAGGAAATGAAATCTAATTGAGAATCTGGTGTGATCTTTATACTTGATCAGCGATGACAAGAACCTGTTTAAGAACTCGCGTCGCCAAGGAATAGCAGTCAGTTTCGGTAGATCGAAGTTTCGCTCGTTGTTCACGGTATTTCTCGTCGGGGGATGCTATAATTTCCGGAGTCAGGGGCGATATACTGAAATCCGAAGAAGTCAGACATTCTAGTATTTCTCAAAGTCAATCAAAGTTCGGAGTTTCGCTAAGCCCGCAAACGTTGAGCTTCGATTTCAAAGCGGAAGGGGTTTGGCTACGAGGGCGTCGCAAACTTCATCAAATATTGCTACTTTCCGTTAGAAAAGAGGGCCGGAGATTTTAGAGGAGAAGTTACTGCACCGCGAGAAGCTGTGTAAAGGAATGAGATCGCTGGTAACCCCGCGTAGGGTGCGAGATAACAAATATAGAAGCCCTCTTAGATAAATATGAAAAAAAAAAAAAAAGTACAGATGCCAGTTCGTGAACGAATGATCGGCGAACCATCGATTCGAAAAATTCGCAAGTTCTCATTCCGGCGAACGCTGAATCTCCGGATGAAATACGTTCGTATTTGCTACGAGCGCAAAAATAAAAGAGAGAATGTTCGACAAGATTACATCACCGTCTGCGAATCGCATTCAATTAGCATAATTCGACGATTTCGCGAATGCGGCAAACGACACCGTGACGAATGTAGAATAACTCGAGTCAGTTTCAGTTGATGTGTTATGAAAACGCGGAACGATTATGTTTATGCACAGTCAATCTCCGTGGACAATTCTTGTATTTTTTTTTTTTTTTTTTTTTGGATTCTACTTCAATGGGTATGTTTCTCGTCCGTACTCCGTCAACTATGTTGTCACAAATTATGGTCATTAGTATTCTCGTTACAACCTCCGCTCGGTTACAACGAAATCAGGTATTAGGGATAATGCAACAACGCGGAACTGGTACTCGCGGGAGTTTCAAGTTTCGGCTGCTAAACCATGCATGTGACCATAATCTATACGACCGTAACATCCTACGTACTACACCCTCCGTTTGTTCTCTGGGGGCGAACAACTAACGAACATGTTTCGTCTCACGAGTATACGACTACCTTGACAGGTTGGGTCTCTCGGTATTATACACCTCAGTCTCGATGATCTAATTACCAGTAATATCCGAACCGCATAAATATCCACGACCTCTGAATACCGTTGCCGAGGAGTTTGCCCGCCAAGTTACGAAATGATCAATTACAACGAATCTTGAAATATAATTTAGCGTTCGGACGACGATGAATTATTCAAAGTATAACGCCGGAGCGCGGACATAATTTGCGTAACGGATCCTCTTGATATACCATATTCATCTTTGATTCGTTTGTTTTTCTTTTCCAGTTGTTCTGGTGAGAGTGATGAAGCACATCCCGGGAGGAAGTTACGAGAGCGCTTACAGAGTGAAGGTTCATAAGAAGTTCAAAGTAAGTTGATTTCGATCACAAGTATGTCAGTCGAAATTACTAAACTCCGCGTAGCAAAGGTTCATAATGAAGCACTGGGGATTCAAATTCATGAGAGAATCCGAGACGAAACTGCGATTTCATGATAACAATGTATGTACGTAGCACCGTAGAACGGTGTAAATGTGAAAATTCATTAGATCCAGTGCAGCGGAATAGGTGCAGCGGGAGTGGCGTCTGTAGAAATACGCGGACCGCAAAGCAGCAATCTTCTACACGGCGTTTACGGTTACGACTGTGGTTACCGGGGACCTATTACGTCGCGTGCTTCGCCTCCGGAATAGACCAGTTTTATATCTTGATTTCACCCACTTGTGGTTCGCTAATCGACTCCTTACGAGGCTCTACCCTCTACTGCAGCGATATACGCGCCGATACTTCCATCCTTTGTTTTCACGCTACACCTCGCGCTACACCCGCGATGCAGTCGCGACATGTGATGCGCGAACGTAAAAAAAATGATTCAGACCAGTCGCCCCGAGGATATAACGCTAAGAATGTCACGTTTTTTGTTCCCCAATTCATGGCGCAAAGATCTATTCTAATGGTACATAACGGGGCTTTACGGGATATTCTCTTCTCGGCTTATCTTTCGCCTCTGAAATTCTCGGGACATTCGACGACCCGCTCTGAAATGAGATTTTCCAGCGACGCGGCGACGCTCTCCGACACGCACCTTGCTCCACCATTGTTATCATTCTCTAACTCGTGTTGCGTCATGTTATATTGTGAGATATGTTCAAATTATTCATACTCCGACGCCTGATACCAGACCCGCAGATTTGTGTCGCAATTCGTGTAAAGGGTCTTTATCCGACAGACATACGCCGAAGCGTTGAAATAACGTTGCAATGGTTGAGTTTTGGTAATCAATGACTCTCGGTAAAATATACGGTGGAGTCTTCGAATTTCGCGAAATACAAAGGACCGCATCGTACCGCGTTTGTATGCGTATCGAATCGATCGAGGTGCAGCAAGGTTCGCAACCTAGCGAACGAAGAATGCGAGCAGAAGGCGATCGTTATACCGTTAATACTCATCTGTCGTGTTGGGAAACCGACGAGTCCGACGAATCGACGGATGTTTGAGGTTCCACACCCACCGAACAATTAGCGGGGATCCGACCCGCCGCGCCGGTCTCGTTCCCTTCTGCACCGGACATAATCAATAACATCCATCAACCGTCTGATTCAAATCCCCGTCGATTCTCTTTCGTTTCTCTAGTATCCAGATGAATAAACTGTATGAAAAATTACGCGCACGAAGACGAATTTGGGCTTGAAAAAATCTTTACGAGCTTCACGAAGTAATTGTTTATTTTGTTTTCTGTAAAGAAATGTTCATCATTGATGAATACGTATGCGAAGAATCGAAGAACCAGATTTTAAATAAGGGAAGCTTTTATATTTCTTTCTTTCTCCGATTCATTATGCTTCTTGGTTCCTTTGATCAATGAGTCTAAACGTGGAAAAATGTAAAAACTCTCGCAGTACTTTGCGAGACCGGTATAACGTTATCATATGTTATGTATCGAATCCCACCTGGAATCCAACGTCTGGAGCGAGTGCAATTTGAAATTACGCTGCTACCCTCCGGGTGTTGCGGTGGGCGACACTTTCTCCAAGATGGCTGTCACGTCGGTTGTGTCGCCGGTTGTATATTACACCCAGGGATAGAACAGACGTGCCGCTTGATCTTCGCGAAACGATATATTTTCATATTTCATTCTCCAACACACCGAAAACGGTGATTTTTTTTTTTTTCTCATAAGTACGAGTAGAAGAAACAAAGATTCCAGGACTCGCAGCTTAACGTTTCCTCTTTTTTTTTCCACTTCACAGTTGAGCGAAGCCGCGGAACATGCGCTGAAGGATGGGTACATTTTCACCGCATCCAGCGACGGAATGTGCGGAGTGAGTCTACAACGTGGATGGACTTACGTCGTCAGTGGACAAGTAATCGAAGGGAAGCCCCGAATCAACCTGTGTGGATTGGCGATGCCTTGGCCCCAGGTTTCGGCGCGACAACGTAAAGGATTCAGAATGCTTTACCACCACAATTGCGTTTGCAACGTGAGTACCTTCGACCGTAGGTCTCGAACCAGTCGACGTTCCAGATTTTCTTCCTCAGACTACATTTTAACGTCGAAGACGAAGCGAGAAGCATTGTCCTAGTCTCCGTTTAAACACCTCCTTTCACCCTTTCCGCCCCCTTTCGGGTCTAGTCTATCGGAGAAGTTTATAGGTGAGAAGCGTCACCCGGACCCGAGTCACCGCTTAGCCTCTCCTTTTCAACCCTTCTCTGTGACAATGTGGTCTCGTCTCGCCTTTCCATTTTGCTGTAGTCAATGCGCGTTACTCGCTAAACAGTTTCTGGCGAGCGCGTGCTTGACTGCGTTTGAAAGTGCCGACCTTTGACCAAATCGGGTGCGTCGAAATTATCGGGTTCACTCTATAGTGAGATTGAATTCCGCCATCTCCGGGTAATGTACGTAATTGATTACTCTTCCCGCCAACGATCGTCGGACGCGTTCGATGAAATTCTTGCGAAACAGATCCAAGTATCGTAGTATTAAAACGTGTGACGGGTAATGGAAGTAACGAATGTAAATTCAACGACCGTAACTAGAATATAAATCACCGAAGAATTCGATTCACCTCGGACGACAGATAGACGAAATCAGAAGAAAATAATAATAATGATAAGGGAAACAAAAAAAAAAAAAAACGTTTCACCGACGAATAGACGAGCGGATAGCTTGGTACCGCCGAACAAAAGTCTTTCGTTTCTCCGCTCAACTGATTGTGAGTCCCATTCCGGTGGATTTCAGATGTCACTTACTACTTCTTCGGATTCAACCGGTCTCTCTGGTCTCGTTGGCCGACGGCTCCGGGGTTCGGTCGTTTTCTTCATTATATACTCGGAATCTCCGGAAGTCGAGGAATCCAGGAATCCAGTAATCAGGAACAGGAGGGCTTTGCTCGATCCCCGTCCAATTTCGCAACGCTTTCAGACGGCAGCGTTGAATAATCGATTCTATTGAAATCGAATGAGGATTTTAATTGCCTTTATAGTTTCACCGTGATTATCCGCGCATCGCAAAAATCACCGCAAGTTCTTGTACAAACACGAAAAGTGTGAAATTGGAATTTTATACCTCGGGATCTTTTGCATCGCAATTGGAAAATTGAAACATCATTGATACGTGCACAAAGATATTATTCCATGGTTTCCATATCGTTCACATCAAAAAAATCCGACTCGCCGCGATTAAGATGTTATAATCCATGCTTTCAACGAAATAAAAATTCTCACCCACAAATCCTGTCGTTCTCCCTCCCCGTTGCCCCGCCCCGCTTGAAAAAATACCTAATTGCAGAAATGCTGCGGTTTAACCACCGAAGCTAAAACGGAACATCTTTCCCGTTACAGTTGAAGGCTTTCGATGCTAGCAGCAATATTTCAATATATCTATGCTACCAGATATGTACATGTGTCGTATCTGTCATGGTATACTACTCTGTGACCTGTACCTTTGTAGGATACATCTATATATGTATATAGAAATGCTATCAATGGCGCTTTGAAATCGAATTCCGAACATAAGCGAGTTCTGAATGTTTCAGATTCAATTCACGCCGTGGTATCACAAGGGGTCCGCCCTGGATAGCGTGGCGGGAAAACGATGCCTGTGGGAAAGCTCCCCCGGGCCTCAGGACTGCCAGGAACAGCACGGTCTTTGTATGAAAGGACCAGCAGGGTGTTCTTGGTTCCCATCGGTCGCCTACAAAAATTGCATCAAAGAATTCCAACGCAAACGTGAACAACAACGGACAAGAAAACCCTGATCGCTTCGATCATCCCGCTGCACGTGTGAACTAACGATTAACCATTACGCAGTTTTCACGAATCGGTAGTTTTTTCTCATTTTTTTTTTTTTTCTATTTTTTGTTTGTATTTCATTTTTTTTTTTTTTTTTTTTTTTTTTTTTGCGTTAATTCATATGATTCTTTCACGGCCGCATTTCATCCCAAAATTTGAGGAAAATTCATCGACCCGACGCCGCACACTAACGGTAGAAAAAAGAAATCTTTGATTCAAGCGAGTCTTTTATATTTTCAAGAGTAATTCATGTACGACGAACTGAATAGGATTTCGAGTGGTGTCTATGCGCGATGCGATCGAATGAACCGTAAGCTCCGACTGACCGTCAGCCCTCGGGCTGATAATTGACGTAACCCTCGACGACGGAGTCATTTACGATTTGAATTGAGCTGATTGGACGTTCCTCCGGTCAAATCGATGTGTATATTTCTGTTTGGGATGGACCACGGACGTAGGCATGATCACACGATCGCAGGATTAAGTGGTGTATTTCAATATGAAAAAGAGAACGACCGAAACTCGAGTCGTTTCGGTTTCGATTATGTGTTGGAAATACCAGAAACGTAAGGTTTGGCCATGCGGTGTCCACTACGTGTTGTAAATATTGAATAAGCTTATTGTATATTGTGTAACGTTAAATTATTGTCTCTACTCTATAACCCCGTAGTATACATATTTTTAGAATGGTAAACTTAAGATACACCTACTTTGCGTGCTTCTATATGAATATTGTGCCTGAATTTTTTTTCTAACTCATCTTCGAAGAGAATTTGCTGCTCTTTCCCGGTTTTTCTTCATTTCCTTCATATTCTCACGATTGGGACTGTAGCATCATCCCACCGTTAGCCACGTGGAACGTGACTAATGAGTTGGATTAAATTTAGTACAAAATACTAATACCAATAGTTAGTATTTAATGATTGAAAAATAATAATTTCCGACGTTTCTCGTTCAATATGGTTTAGGATAAATACGTGTGCGCTCAAAGGGTTGGTTTCGCAATTTGTTCAATTTATCCGATCACCTACAAACATTTCCCCATTTTACGAGGCTCAAAATTAATTACACCTGTCGCGAAGATGAGGTAACCGTTAATCCTTTGTTCGGGGTGATCACCGATATTGGAATTTCATTCGGAAAAAAATGTTATCGCTATCGGTTAGCAAAAATTTTCACAAATTATTAATCAATCCTTTGATTTTTATAATAGATATAACTATTTCAGTATTCATTACTTGTTTCATTTTTCTATTTGTATATCTGAATAAAAAATATACGACTGCTTGAATAATTGTATCCATCTGAAGAATGATTTGCTGCAGCTACCAGATGAAAGGTGTTTCAGAAAAAAGCAATATTGTAAGGACTTAACACCGTAAAAAAAAAACTGAGCATTGATTACCATCCCATACTAATCGATAAAAACTGAAATAGTTACATATAATTTAAGCTATATTATCATATTTATAAACCCATAGATAATTAAGTTTGATCTAAGAAGCATATGTACTCTGAGCACTGATACAGAACTTTAAGAAAAAAGTATTGTAATAAATAAAATAGATTCGAATATCTAGCAATCGGAATCATTTACCGTCCGGTAACCCATATAACTTTTGATGAAAAATGGTTTTTCACAACTACGATCTGATAAATGTGATAGAATTCCATCGAATAACTTTCGTTCATCCAAGAGGAATCTTATACTTCAAGTTTAATAAAATGAGAAATCAGTGCCAATGTTTACTACCACTGTACGAAAGAGTTATGAAATTGTTTTTACTGTGCCATGGTAAAATTTCACTATACACGTTCGAGTAGTCTTCAAATATCCATCGATATATCGTGAATGGATTGCTTTAAAGAAATGAAATAACATTGCTCAATCAGCGCAGGAAATATTGACGGTGATTCAAAAGTGGAGGGCAGGATGTTTTTGGAAAAGGGCGAGTCAAATTTTGCGTTAGAGGCACGCGCTGCTGACGCATCTAAAATTTTTCATAAAGCGAACGGATTTTGATAAAAAATGCATCACACGTGTTGTGGGGCTAAGTATACACCGTGCTTCTGAACGATCGACGTATAGATATAAGCGTATGATGAGATACGATGGAGAATAGGGAATAAGATCGCGTGCCGAGAGTTCACAATATTTACTAACACTACATATATGAATTTAGTTATAAAGGGAAAACTTCTTAATGGCTCCTTTCTTCATTATCGAAGTTGTTTAATAAGTCAGTCTATTTGAACCTCCTGCGCCGTTGCTCAGAAACCGGAAAACACGCGAAAGACTCGCGTCTTGAGGAGTCTCAGAAACCATACTCAGACCTCATATTTTTTCCGTACTTTCACGTATTATCCATTTTGTTGGAAACAAATTACATGACCACGATCCGAATAAATCTCATCGAGATATCCTGGATGTTTCACTTTTCGGATCGATAAGTTCGCGATAACTCGATCAATTTCATACAGATAGACCAATTTGACTTTGAAAAATCGGATTCCTGAAATCAAGGCATTTTCGAATACCGTAGAAAACCTCTAAAAAAAAAAAAATTCGAATTCCGGACCCAATTTAAAGAAAGATCACTTCTTTCGAACAACTTTCGACCATAAGTTATGGTTAGTAGAACGAACGGTAAGGAAAACAACGTCTCGAAACTAGCGCTAGCTGGTAAGATATTCCAGTAATCTTCAGCTATTTATGCGAAGAAAAACACACTTGGTGGTGGATCCTTGGTTGGAACTAAGACGCGAACTAAACCAAGAGAGCTTGCGGAAACAAGGCATTTCTTCACTCGAGTATTTGGTTACCCAGAACCTGCACCAAAAGATACGCAAGATATTGTCGTCTTATTTTTAGCTAAAAATCGGACGGGCGATAACATTTGCGGCTACGCAGCGGGCTGATTGTAAGTTTGGCTGGACCCAAAATCGCAGCGTTGAAAGGTTCGGGTTATCGTCACGTAGTCCGTACACATACGGATATGATATAAGCGAAAATTGAAACGGACACTCACCATTTCGCGGTGGTTGGGATAATAGGTTTGCTCGATAAGTGGGAAGTTGTCTCTTCCCAAATGGCGCTGCAGCCCAACCAGGTGCGCGAAGACCCACGGCTTGTCCTGAAACCAAATTGATTTTGCACCTCCCAAATAACATTTATCAAACTTATGTCCTAAGTACATTACACGAGCGGATGGAAAGCACCGAACCGCATCCGCCGTGCGAATGATAACGGTATACCCCCAAATTTTAAGTTCCCAATTTCATGCAAAATATCAAATCGGATAAGACAGTTTCGAAATACCCTCGAATAAAAGATGATGAAAGCTCCAAGTTCACGAACGAATGAAAAGAAGAACCTGTACAATTTTTTATTTCTTACTTGGAAATTGTAAATGGCAGTAAGATTGTTAACGCTCGGAACGCCGCCGTACATCAAACCCAGTAGCAAATTCTTGTAGTCTTCTCCGGCGTCGCGTAGATTTTGACGAACAAGGACAAAGTCCGGTTTGAAGGATCTGAAGAAACGAAATTTCATACATACATAGATAAAAAATACGTACCTATATGTACTACATCGGTTGGTGAGAACAAAAAAAATATTTCGGAGAATCTCCTATCCACTGATTCGAGTATACGAGAAATTCCAACTGATGTTAACATGCCTGCAGAATCGGCAAATCGTCCGAGAAATGAGGTCTGTTGTATATTGGAAAAAATTGCACGAATCTACGACATATTTGTAAATGATAGATATAATGGATGTATAACGTATACGCTCGACGTATACGAACACAGAGCGAGCAGCTATCATCGCCTTCACGATGAGTGCGATGCTGTAGAGTATACGTAGCTATAGTATACGTGTAATATAAAAGCTGTAAACCTTGACGCCTTTTATAGAACGCGAGACTTAATTACCGCGCACACCGCGTGGGTGGTACTACATGCATTAAGGACTTCCTCCTCCTGCAACTTTATGAACTCTGAATTATTTATGCCCTCCTTTTGTCACGGTTCTGAGGCACGTCATGACCTCGTGGTTTTATTTCTCGCCACTATATACCATGGTATATATACTATAATTTAGTCCGCCATTATTACGACCGAATTCAAAAGTCGAGCTTTTTTTTACGGTGTATTGATTATTCAATTTTTCAAGGTGATACCCGAATATCAGACAGGACGTTTCCACTCATATTCCGTAGTTTATACCTTCCTTTATTATATTACGTGGCATTAGGTATATATATAACGGTCGTAAATCGGAATCTAGTTCGTTAGAGTAAAAGCTCCGAGGTCGACGGTGTAGCGGCAGCTGTGCCTGAGGTTTTCTGCAACCTCAAATTGCGCGGGGCTTTTAAGGTGAAGATTCAATTTCAACTGTTTGACCTGCAATTTACCACCAAGTGTCTGCTGTGTACACATTCATTAGCCCATCTCAAGCGCGGGTATTTCGCGGTCCAAGTTATATATAAGATTCGTGGCCCCGTGGTATAGGGTTATAGCATGCCAGCTCTCTTTCCGGTTCCGTTAATTCAGCTCCCTTCAGCCAACTTGATCCAGGCTATTTTTTCTCGCGCGGTACTAACCATATCGCGGATGAATTTCAACTCGGTAAATAAATTGGGTGTACTTACCGAATTACTTTAGTCCCATTACGAAAAACGGCCATTGAAACGATCGTTCCGGCTTCACTTGCGGTGAGCGAAAGCTCCCGGAATTCCGCCTGTTCGACGCGGATTTCATAATCACCGTGGAGACGACGTCCCCTGAAATATTTACTCCAGTCGGTATTCTGATCGTCGACGACCAGCAGAATGAAGCAACGATCTTTGTTGTAAGAAGGACCTCGTGTAGCGCCGGAAACCGCTGCACCCAAGATGGAAGCACCCTGCAACCGAAAGAAGGAAGAAAAAAGTTGAGAAATGGGATAATTTTTATTCACCTCTCCGGTTCGTGACTCCGGTGAATATTTCAAGCGAATAAAAAATTACAATAGCACACGTACATTGGAACTAACCACATCGTTAGACTAACGAGACTCACGACATATGGTAAAGGCGGTATACGAAGTTGCTCCGGAAATATACTGAATTGTCTCTAGATCGTTTCAAGCTTTTTTACCGCACAGTCTATCGCTTGAATTCTCGTAATTGTTGCCAGCGAGCAATCAACACTCCTCGCTTGCGACCCACCAATGAAATAACAGCAGACATCGAAAAATGATGCGATTTCAGTTTTTTTTTTAAAAATCAACTATCCTGAAGAATTAAATGCCCGCTCGAAAACGCTCTGCTCTACAATTACTCGATATGCGGCATTGGCAAATCCATAGGGAAAGTCAAATTCCCAGTATCGTGCGGTAGCTCGTCGAAAAATCGATCGGTACATCATTTGTCGGAAGCTCGTATACCTAAGTGGGGATAATTAATTGAAAAACACTGGTCGAATAAAATTGAGTTCCCAATTATAGAGAATCCGGTCGTTCAATATCCCATATAATTGACTATATGTGGTTAAATTTGTCGGGCGGATAAATGGCCCGTGTTTTGACGATATATTGGAGCTCCAACCGTGTTGTATTTGGACAAATGATTAATTGGGCTACTGAAAAAAAGAAACGGGGAGTTTATTATAATATTGCATCACTTGCAACAATATAATAACTTCCCTTCTTCCGTTATGGACACCTCCGCGGTGCCCTCAGATCGACCGACAAACCACTCGATTGCGGAGAGACGTTTCAATCATCACCGACGACAGAGCCCTATGCACACTACGCTTTAACTCAAATTTCGCGGCACCTCGTACTGACCCATATAACGCGAAGCCAACGAACTAGACCCACTGGAACTCCGGCATTTTCCTATTTTCCTTCTCCCTTCTTCGTTCCCCCGACATGACCTCGACGAAAACCGACTCGAAACGCGCCTCTCATAAAATAATGATAAAACTTCGTCTTTGGCAAGGCTGGGGTAACATGCCTCCGCCACCGCGGGCGTGCCTAAATTTTTTATGAGGTTGTCGCTCGGATAGGGTGACTGGCTACCTGGGATATAGCTTCCTCGTTCTTTTTGGTCTCGTTCTGTTTGCCTTCAAACCTTTCAGCCTTCGGACTCCGGCATCCGAGCTCTACCTACTTCTCATCTTCGCGGTGTGGGTCCACGTTTCCCCGCGTTACCATCTCATACCTTACCCTATAGCCTGACTTTACCTTACGCCAAATTACCTCCTCCTGCCAGCGCCGCGAGACATAAGCGTGTTTTATTTCCGAGCAGAGATTACACTGTCTTCCAATTACCGTTTTGAGTTCCGTTTGCGAGACACGTACTCCGTGAGCCAAAGAGGACTGGGGTGAAGGGTCAATGTCCGTTTTGTTAAAAATGAAATAACGTCCATGTCTATCGTTTGTTCTCTCTTAAATCTATTTACGCAACCGTGGATTTTTTATCCGGGTTCTCTTCTCTCTTTTTTCTTTTTTTACACAGCTAAAAATTGTAGTGAGTCAACGTGAGACATAAAATCCGGCTAAATAGAAAACACTTTTCGTCAAACGAGAGAAAAATAAAAAATTGAAGCCTTTCTTGCGTTCGCTTGGAAAAAAAATGTTCTCACCATTCCGAAATGTGCTAACGATACTCTAAACCACGGGCAAGTTGAACAACGATAGTGAACTGGACTCGTACAATTCTTTCAATATTTTCAACGCTTTCGTTCCAACTACAAGGTCAGCGAGAGAAAATAAACTCCCAATATGATCATCATGTCAAAACAGAGTCCGTAGATTGAAAAAAAATAAATCATACCAAACGGTCCCTTTGCCGTGGTGGTTTATCGGAGGAGTTGGAAGTGAGTGAAAAAAGAGAGGCTTGTAACTAACGGGCGGGGTTGGATTTTGTTGAAAGAATTTCACCGGGACGCGTATAGGTATAGTGGTAGGCAACGTGAGTCGATTGAATGAATACGACCAATTTGATCTAACCATTTATCCCAAGGGCAACAACAACGCGCGATATCTATGGTCAGAGTTAAATTGATTCGAGGAACGAACGAGAAGCCTTCGGAGTCGCTTAAAGCCGCCTAATTCGGAGGTTGTGTTGAACAATAGTTGAAGAGGAGTTTCGCAAAGACGCTTGGACCGCGGGGCAACCCTGTCCGAAGTTGTTCAACTTTTACTCATTGTCCACTCGTGGGTAAAAAGTACGATAGTGAACTACATAAGTTTATACAGGTGTATAGTCATCGTTAAACGCTGGTGTGTGTACGTAGGCACATAGAATAACGTACAATGGAAGTTCTCCTGTTGATATAGACAACGGAATTGCGGTAAGAATAAAGTCGAGGGTTGTCTGTCTCGTTTTTGGCCTCAGGGATTTTTTGAGACTATTTTCTTCGAATCTATATTATCTACAGAATTTGAAGATACCGCAATGGCCGTACAACGTTGTATTTATCGCGACGGGGACGCGCCGCTTCAGGCGTTGGAATTACCGTTTCTGTAAGTGGCTGTTTTTTTCTTTTTTCACGCAGCGATAGACCTATAGCTCAGACGAAAGTGACGATAACAAGGACTCTCTTACGAAGAAGGGTGCCTGAAGTTTTCCAGGAACGCGATGTCCCGATGTCGAAGTGCTTTGGTATGTATATTGCCGCTACACCCTTCTCACACTACAAAACAGCTGCACGAATGTGAAACGCGCCCCAAAGAATTTCGCCCGAGTGAAGCAGCAGTTTCCATGACAACGATATTACGCTTTAACAGAGTTGCGAGCGTCTGACGATCCGTTTATCAATTTCCCTTAACTTATTTATATATTTTCTGCACATTCTGTTTCTCTTTTCATTCATAATTAGAACAATGAAATGAAGGGGGTATGTGAACCCCCGCTTAGTCGGCGCTAAGTTCACACACGTATACGGATATCGAAGCACAGACCTCACATCTGACGAATGATTAAGCGCGCGTGGAAAGTATTATCGAATTACTATAACTAAATTCGAGGAAACGAAGCCTGTGAAGCAATTTTCCGGAAAAATTAACTGGAATTTGATAAAACTAATTTTCTCGGGATTGCGGGAGACCCCCGGCTATGCGTATTTTGCATATCCCGAGAACTGTATAGTTCGTGCATACGTTCACGTACACGTATATGTTGTATAAAACCATGTGCATATCTATGTAGCTCCAACAGTAACATATTGCATATGAGTGAACGTGATATAGGTCAATGATTACGACGAGGGTGCACAATAATACGGCGCGGCCAAGAAACTGCAGAAAAAAGGAAGACCACGTGTTCGACTACGTCACGATTTTCCCCAAGGATATTCCGCCCGGTTTTGCCAGGTTTTCCCGCGACCGTGTATTAACGTCGAGGAAATGGTATTTTTGCACTACATACGTACCGGCCGTAAAGCAGCAGAGAAAAGGGGAAGAAATTTCAAGAGTAGAATTGAAAGCTCGGGAGTAACGGTGAATTCTTACGTTTTATTACATTTTTTTCCACCTCTGCTGTACCCCGTCTCTTATTTCTCATTTTCTCTTCCGCTCGTAACCCAAATACCACCGGGAACCTTCAAACTTTCTCGAATCATTCGTAAATACTTTTCAAAAAATTTCGTAGGGACAAATTTACGTGAGCGTAAAGCTCGCGAGTTACATCTGCGGATACGTTAAACGTACCGTGGGGTAAACGAATCCTCCTCAAACAAATGATGGGCAGATATAACGCGAGGGCGCGTAAAGTTCGCTCGGTTCAAGAGGCCCCGACCATAATTTCGAGCAATAGAGCTTTCAATTGGTAAAAAGCTCTGCATTAGTCATGAGAATAAGTCAGTAAACCGTCTAACAGAAGCCATATTTCATGTCATCATGAGCCATAAATGCGGCTAACAGGCCTCCGCACGTAAATTACACCCCGTAAATAACATGATCTAGGATGTTCTTGTCGTTGAAAATGTCGCGTAAGGCAAACATTCGCAGATTACTATAATACGCGTAATGGTACGAGCTTACGAGTCTGTAGAGGTATGGGAACAGCACCACTGTAACCGCTATCCGCGTGGCTCGGCTCGACTCGAAAAGCTCTTTTTGCCGAATGGAGGCGAACGTATACTTCCATACGTATCTACGGTACGTACGTACGTATAACACCTGCAGAAATTTCGCTGACAAATTGAAGCGTTTGCCTGTGATTATAGAATGTAGTTATACGCCGGCGAAAGAAAGAGAGCAAAAAAAAAAAAAACCGGGAAAAATTTTTTGAAAAAAACTTAGCGCCGGGTGTGGTCCGCAAACTGGATAACGGGCACATGCAAATTGGCAAGCTGCCTCCACCATTTTCCTATATATACCTATATATCCACACTACGACTGCACGCCAATTTGCATAAAACTCCAATTAGTTAATGCGGTTCTTTTTTTTTATCGCTGCTTCTTTTGACCCGAAAATTCTCTTTCTTACACCGCGAGACGCGAGCTCGCCGTCCGGCTTTTACTTTGTCGCGATAAATAAGTGCAGTAAACCTTGCACAACCTATGGAACCAACTGCAGTAGCCACATCGGTCAGCGCATGGTATATCCCTGGGGATTAGAAGGACCTGACGAAGAAACGGACAAGCTTTGAAGAAGGAATGTTGTCGCCTCGTCGTCACTCCCAACAACGAAATTGATCCGTGGCATGGAATGAAATAAATGCAGAGTCGAAACTTCTTGGAAAATCGTGGCAAGAGTTTGTTCGACAAACAAAGTTCTAGTTGAGCTTAACATGCGAAATTTCGTTGTTCGATCGGAGAGATACCTCCTAGTCTTTCTTTTCAATTTTGTTTTAACACGGAAATTTTCTCTTCTCCGAATGTACAGAATTGTGAGAAAAGTCTCGCGAAGGAATTTCTGCTGGTTTTTTTTTATCGTTTTTCAACCCCGCGATTCTTGGGGTTTTTTGCGGATTGGAATGGCTGTCAACTTTTTAGCGTGCATCGCAGACCGTACTCAACGTGACGGTATGGCAATTCGGATATTGCAACCTGGGCGTTTTCAAATTTCTCTCCATCCCAAGAGATGTTCGAACGCGTAGACGTTGCGTTGCCAAGGTAGAAATTCGCACAAAAGAAGTACATATGGATATATCCGTCAAAATTACGTGTGAAATGTGTACTTTTATTTAGGTATATCTAGAACAAATGGGACTCCGTGACGTATGTACGTACTCGTACATACATGGGTATACATATAGAAATGTACGTGGGTATGAAATTTCAGATATCTCGTGCTGCAGGTTGCTCCATACTACGGATAACGTATAGTAATCATATTATGTGGTGATTTGATCCGGATAAACAATGGCCTTTGTTCCGCCACTGTATTGATGATATTCAGACCTTTATCTGTTCGGTGCAGGATAAAATTTCTGATGGAATTTTGAAAAACTCCCGACAATTCTCTCAACAAAATAAAAACGTCGTACTATAAAATCGATAAGTTGTGTAATATTCGGGAATTGTTTGCCCAGTTCACAGTTCTCTTTTCCATTCTCGAAATATCATAAACCGAAAAAGAGTTTTACTTTTTTTTTTACGCTCGGAATCGTATGTGAAAATCATGTTGCCGTTTCGCCAGACCGTGCAAAATCCATGACGACTTCCGGCCATAAAATAGATTTTTAATTCGAACGGGGTAAAAGTGAACTTCGGGGTCGAAAATTTTGAACGGATCTTCGCTGTTCCGGAGCGGTGACAAATAATTTTTGGTACACCCTGTAAGTTTTCGATGTCGGGGAAAAAGTGGAGATGCAAAGTTGAAACGTGTATTTATAGAAAACGGAAGGGGCGAAGCTATATTTGAAGGATACTCACAGCTATCGATTCTCATAGTGGAAGACAACCACCGCTCGTGGATATCCGCCTCTTCGATGTGCAATTGATTTTATCTCTCGCCTGCAATACCTACCGAATGACAACGTTCGCTCTCTATAAGGGGGTTATATTTAAATTTCCGATAAAGGAGAATAAAAAGAAGACTACAAGAGGCTGCTCCCCTGCAATATGTCCTCTCGACGAGCACCCGCACCGAGACTTCGTGTCTGCATCTTAAGACCTCCGACAATGACACTTCACACTCAAATTCCATTTCCCTGCTTTTCGCATTACACCATCTCATACTGCACTGCGATTAATCAAGCGAAATCAACTGCACGTCTCTCCTCGTATTAAATTTAAATACGAAAACCCTATGGAACGGAATTTTAAACGTTTCAATTTAAACTCAACTACCGCGTGCAGCGAGCTCAGAAAGAAAAATATACATAAACCAGCATATGTAAAGTGGTGTCATACTTCGTTTCTGGTTGCAGGTCACGGTATTACGGTATTGCGTATGCAATAAATTTAAACCAATAACTTTGAGTCGGTAGTACAAGTTTTTAAACACCGCAGTCCGCCTCTCGATGCTGCCTATCGTCTGCCCGATTATTTCAGGTGTGCCATTAATTACTTAGCACGGCTCGTTTCTGAAATGAATTTAATAGGAAATATTATATGAAGTGGAATCGCGAGGGCGGTTCCATATGGCTCTATTACTGAAACAGCTGCTCTTTGTACGTACCTGAGATCAAAGGAATTTAATAAATGTGAAGAATTTATCTTGTCTTTTTTGTTTCAGTTTCTCAAAACTTGCGAAACTTGAGTAATGATGAGAGGTGAAGATCCGAGTTATGATACACAGTAAGTAATCCGAAGTATAATTATCAATCAAGATCGTTGTCGAGTGCCCGACTAAGGAGCTCGTTTTAATTTGCCAAGACCGAAGGACCGTGAAAAACGGTGGCTTGAATTCATTTGTTCAGCTTTGCGATTGAGCGTTGAAGGCAAAGTGTCTGCCGATAAAAGTGAAAAGCTTACGAGCGCAATTCGCGCGGACTAACGTGAGGACTTTCTTTAAAAGACGCTAACTTCTCAATCGAATTAATCGCCTTCATTCCACGATTCGTTGCTCCCGAATTTCGCGGTGACAGCGTAAAAAATTTCATTCAAAAAAGACAAAAGAAATACACCACGCCATCTCGTAACCCGAACGATTTTTCCGAATCGCATCTCGATCGCGGTAATACAAGCACAACCCTTAAAGTAGTCCGTACGTACGCCTAGAATTTCATCAACGAAAATCTCTATCCGCCAAGTTCGAATCCACTCAAAGCTCAGACGTACTATTTTCCCGGATTTTTTGTCCCTCTATTATGTACCAGTATTTGGAAGCGGTTTCGAGATCGTCGAGGTATCACGTGAACACACACACACACACACACAGGCCTATTGTCTCTGCACTACCACCGTCGAATTTTACGTTCATCCCTTCAAATCTAACGAGACAAAACATCGGCTTATATGTACGTATACGTATAATAATACTTTATTATTAACGACCTTTCGACATCGTCAGCGACAAGGAGACGCGAGCTTACAGCTTAACGTCGCGAACTTACCGATCTAACGAGGTCACCGAGACGGCGATAAACAACTGATTGCGATGAATAAACCCCTCGCGTGGCAAGGGGACACGAGGGGTGAGTTTCCCAGATACATGTTAGGTGTCGACGGCTATCACTGTCACGTGTATAACATTTCAACGGTAACGTATACGCTCAACATTCCAAAACTCGTCTTCTCGCAATCACCGCATATATATCGTCTATGCAGATACATCGAAAGATTGACGAAGTCTCGCAATCAGCGAAAAAGAAGGGACGATAAGGGGAAAATCGTCCCGCGTTACATTTTTACGTTAGAAATGGGTCACCGGCTGAGGTTGCTGTTTACTCTACAAAATTAACTCACCTGATCTCGAGCAGCCCCCGTGAGACTTTGGACCCTCTGGAGAAGAGATTCTCTTGTTTTAGCCGGCGATGAAGGAGCGCTGGTTGTCCTGGAGCTTGGCCGTAGATTGAGACTCAGATCGCCACCGCCAGCAGGTTGCTGGGTCCCAGAGGGTGCCGGTGGTGCCCCAGGAATCGGTGGTTGATTAGGCGGCGGAGCCGGCGTCGGTTGCGATTGCAAGGGGCGTTCGGATGACAGACTACCCTGATAAGACTGCGAGGAGTCTTGTTGGCTGACGGAAGTCAGCCCGGAGCTCGCATCGTCGTCATCCAACTCCGAGCTTAGATCGCCCGAAGAGAATCTGCGGGAGATTTGATTTTTCCTGTTTTCTTGTTATTAGAATAGGCATGAAGCTGTGGCGGTAAATTCAAATACTATGCACTACTCGCTCGAACAAAGGTCGACGAACCGAAACGCATTCAAAATCGCTCGGATCAAAGTTCAATGGGTATAAAAAATTGGCACGAATCGCAGACAATGCGTTGAATGTAAAAGAAAAGAAAAGAGAAAAAACAGAATTACATGGATGCCGTTGCGCAAATTGTGATACCTAACGAAATATATGAAAACAAGCGAACAAAGGGAAAAACAAAATGCCAGCCGCATAGTTTTCGGTAGCGTGGAACGTTTGAAAATTCGAACAAAGCAATTACAGGCGATAGGAAATAATTTCAACGTATACGAGAACTAAGGCGGAAACTCGCGTGGCTTCAATTATTCACGAACGCGCAGCTTCTCGTGAAATATAAATGAATATCAACGTCGACAAAGAGGCGGTAGCCTTCTTCGGAATTAATTTGCAATAAGGGTATCTTTGTTTCTCTCTCATATCTCTCTCTCTCCCGATCCCTCCATGCGCGCTCCGTCTGTTTCGATAAATTTATTCCGACCGCCCTCACCATGGCGCGACCAAAATAATGGATTCTCAATTCGTTTAATTGGCTTTATGCATAGAATTATTTATTTATTTACTTTTTTTCTCTTCACTGAAAACGTGGCGAACGCAAGCTGCATCGAATTACGCACGAATACCACCGAACCGTTTCACATTGGACTGATTCCCTTTTTTTTTCCATCTATTGATTATTTTTCCTCAATTTCGTATCGCGATCTTACGTTCGTTTCCGTCGCCTCGATCCGCGATAATTACGATTGTTATTATTGCTGTAACAACATTCGTTCGTATATTCCAGCGGTTTTCACGGGACCTAAATTTGACCGTCGGAGTTTGAAAAGTGCGAGGCTTTTTTCAAGCAAGAGCGAATTGTCCTCTGTAGTCCGCACGGAGACACTCAATGTGTCTCCGTACAACGTCTGCGGCATATTCGCTGGAAAGAGAGACGACTGACGTATCAGCGAGAGCAAATTCTACATGACAATATTATAATGCGTCCGGAATGATCTTCGGAGTTAGGCTACATGAGACGTACATTCGTACGTGTACACAGCTAACGCTTCTTACACCATACTTCGACATCACATGCGGAACTCGTGATACATTATGCAATGGGATTTCAGGAATTCTCATGCGAGCTGACCGAACGGCGGAGACAAGTGAGACGGAAAGAAATTTCGGTATCGTGAGAAACACGAGTCTGTGAAAAAATATTATCATCGGGATTTCGCGGTGAGTGACGGCGGATGTTTGTACATCGCTAATGGTTCCGATTGCACGTTTCAAGTTTCTTATTTTCACGACGAAGTTCTGAAAATTCGATCTCCAATTTTCGCATTATCCCGTTAAAATTTTGAGGCGTATCCACGCGTATCCTTCTGCATATGATCAGAACGGACAATAATTTTCTCGCGCGAAGTGCGAGTGAACGGGATGCCGTTTGTTACTTTTACGTCACTCGTACCGGTACAGGGAAGTGTTATAAGATGAAAATATATATTGGAAGAGGCTAAGCCCGGGAGATTTTGATTGGTCCGTATATAGAGTTGCGAAGAGCCTTGTAGATATATCCGCGTCCGCGAAAGTTATAATTGCGAAGAAAATTAATCTGCTATTCTTACGCTTTAATAAAGCTCTGCGAAGGGTCTCAACAAAGTTTGTTCTCGGCACACACCCCACTGCTGAACATAGCAAATATATAAGGGCCAAGTTGTTACTAGATATTATGGTATACAAAGAAAAACGCGTTATACGAAGATAGAAAGTTTTCACGTTCTAAATTTCAATCCGTTAAAGAAAACATACCGCGGCGCAAACCCCGTCGCGGTACATATCGTCGAGTCGGAGTGGTTAACCCGGCAAAATAAACGAGGTTACCATTTTTACTGGAGCTCACGAAAGTAAGGGCGACGGCAAAAGAGAACGAGGTTGTACGTGAAAACGAGCTGCAGAGAGTGAGTAAAGGACGGATGAAGGTGAAATGTGAATGTACCCGTTGAGAGGTTCCGATTGGCTATATATCCTTGTGTACGTACTCCGATTGTGCAGACAATGTAAAAATCTGACGTACGTACATGTGTTATTATTATTACTATTGTTATTGTTGTTATTATTGTCAATGGTACGACGTTGGACGGTACGCCGAATTGTTAACCGAACGAGTTTTACCTGGAGAAGGAATAAGCCCGATTTTTCCCTCCGACTTTTCGACTCTGATATAAAAATTTGGCAAAGTGCCCATTCGACCGTCTACTTCGGATATAGGCGTACTTATGCCAGACCGACAGCAAACTCTGTTAGGTACGAAAATTTCACCGGAAGATTCTCGAGCTTAGACGGGCGATCGATTAATTGAATGAGAATAGTTTATCCGTTCGCGATATCGCGATCTTTTCAAGGGAATGCACCCAGTTTGTAGCTTTACGCCCGTCTAAAAATGGAGTTTCATTCAACACGTCCGACCGGATTCGATATCTCCTTTCGTATAAAGAATAATCAAGATCGACTATCTTGATTAATGAACCGTTGCCGCGCGTATACCACAAGCCGCGTAGCACCGAAGAAAAGCTTTTATCGGCACTCGAGCGGCTAATGATTACCACCTACAAATCTTCGCGGGTAAGAAAGAAAAGAGGGAAGCAAAAACAACGAAAGACAAATTCAGAAGCATTGTAAAGATTGACCACTCGGACTGGACTGCGCTGGAGAGGTATACGCGAACGTTTCGCGATAAAATGAAGCGACGAAAGAATAAGAGAATCGCGGTGCAAATTCGCGAATATCGGAGAAGTACGGCGAGTCGCTCGGTGAGTCGTTTATCACCGGGTTAGGGCTTGACTAACAATAAGAGTTGAAAATTGAAGTCACGGCGACGAGTGCCGTGGGTCACAACCTCATTACACGTCTGTTATTGCGATGCCATCGGCGTCGCATTATGTACGAACTATGGGAAACTGAATTGCGTCCCGATCACGATCGGCGGACTCGACAGACGTAGAAGATGAAAAACGGAAATTACACCTCGCGCGGCAGCGGGGGTAGCAGCTAAATAAATGAACGATAGGCGGATAGCTTAGCGACGACCGTAACATTGCTCGTGCAATACTTGTTTCCACTGTTAGTAGACAACGGCGAGTTCGTTGGTCAAAGAGAGATGAAAATTTCAATTTCAAGTACACCGCGTTCACGATGTATCTTACTCGAGAATGATGAGAAGTAAAAAATGTGAGTGGGTGAGACGGTGCCAGAAAAATTTACCAATTGTAAATTCAATGTATTCGTAATAGTTCATACGCGAGAAATTTTCTGCCGCTGAATAGCGAAGTATTGTGCAAAAACAGCGGTCATGCATCTCGCCAAAGCGGAAAAGAAAAATAAAGTAAATAAGAGCGGACGTGCTTGATATATGCGAGTCAACTGGTGCGATAGGAGAAAAAAATTTACTTTTCACTTATACGTAACGTTGATATAAAGCTATACGTGAAACAGCATATAGAATTAGAGAGAGACTCACCTCCGTTTCAGGTAATTGACATTTGAGGTAAAAGATTGGCGGAAGCTGGAGAACGAAATGTTGCCGGGTGTAGGTGCGTTGCCGCAATACTTGGCGCACCCGCCTCGACCGGTAATTTTGCCGGTTCTTCTTTTTTCACTGACTCAGGAAAATTTGAAAACTCTGGCGCGGCGGTGACTTGCAACGTTATATTTCACCCGCGCGATTTTATCTTCGTACTTTCTTGTGCGTTAAGGATTTTTTTTTTTTTTTTTTTTCTTCTTTTATCTTCTTATTCCTGTTTCTGACAACTTTCGATGTAGCGTTGCCTTTCCGATGTTTTAGAACGATGAACTTTGTGCTTCGATATGATCGAGATTTTGTACGTTTATTGAATCGTCCCGGGTCACGTCGTCGTCTTGTTCGTCTTTTTTTGTCCTCGTCTTATTTCGTGTCGTCGATAGTTCCGTACAGGTATGTAATAAGCTTGAAAGTAAAGTAATTGGAAATTAAAGGGTGAACTAAGAGAGGTGAGGAAGGAGAAAATAAACAATCCAAGTTTAAATCTGTAACAGAGAAAAAGACAAAATCATCGTCAGCAAATTTACACGCAATACAGGGCTTATCTAACATTTTAATAAAAATTAATTATATTGACAAGGATCGTACGACGTATCACACTAAAGCGACGATCTCTTAATTTTCAGCGTCAAGATAACGCCGATTACGGAATCAGTTTAATTTTCTCTGTTTTTTTCCTCTTCCAACTACCGCGTACTACTACCGACGTGTAACATCGTTATTCCGATTCCCTTTGCAACGGTGAATAAATTTTCGAATGCAAAATGAACCATCGCCCTATGATATGCCGCGGATGCAATGAATATATTGGTACGTTTTCCCTTTTTTTTCTCTTATTCTCTATTCTCATTCCCTCATTCTTCGACATGCCCGAGATATTCGCGATTGCTCCGGCACTCCGGAGGCAGCTGCGTGGGTCCTACGTGAATTGTACCGCGTTTCGTTCAACGGAATATTGCGCTGTAAAATCACGCAACTCCGGAGGAAACTGGTTTTACCAAGAGCGTGAGATAAAAAATAACCAGCCACCGATTTTTTTTAATTTTTTTACAAATTGCAAAAATTTATTTAAAAACTTCCACCTCGAGGAAACCCCGACGTACTTAGAGGGTAATATTACGTGCAAATATGGGTGTATCTGTACACGTAGGTTGCGCATACACATCCGTTATATATAACGTACAGCGTGAGCCGGGTGAATTACAAACCGTAATATTCTAACGAGTAGAGTGCTTGAATCAGACACTTTATTCCGCCGGCAAAAAAAATTTGCAGACTCTGAAAAGGCAATGACATGAATTTAAATTTAAATTGGATGAACCCTCGAGTGGACCCACTATCGAAATCCTAGCTCCTCTCGGAAAAAAATTTCTATCCACAAGGATTCAATTTTCAAGTCAAGCGTATCCTTTCAGATTTCTGAACTCGAAATTCAATCCCAAAAGTTACATAATGCGGTAAGGTGATTTTTTTGCAGTATATCTTTTTTTTTTTTTTTCATCAATACTACAGTAATACAGTAGGTATACGCTCTAATATCGGCTAATACACATGTACACCTATTACAGCGTTATAGAGTTCATCGTCCCGGTGCACCCCTTTAACGTATTTTATTTTGTTTTCAGTCTTTTCTTTATGCCCCAGCAAATCCAATTTACTGTAGATAAGCAGATTAGCTTCGTTTTTATCGAGTTAAGGAAGAATGACGTCGTAAAAGAAATTATGTACCGTAAGTCAAGGCAGATACCGGCTCGGCGGCACCCAAAGATTATAAATTATAAGGCTGGAGCTGAAAGGTGACTGCGTCGAGGGTGGTAACTTCGAACCCTCCCGGCAGCTTCGAACGCATCGTAAAACCTACCGATTTTCCTCCGAGTAAAATATGTAAAATAGTCTACGTCACGTAACCTTTCACAACCTGACCCGAGGTGAGCTGTATACCTATAGATACAACGTATGTATACATATTGTTTTTTATTTTCTTTCCCGGCGTGAAAAAGTTCTTGTTTTTAAAATACTATATATCCAATGCTTGGAACTTATGTAGATATATATATATATGCGCGTCAGGTGTGCGTGTATTTTCTATTCCATATATCCTTCTTTTCACGTGGGCTACATTTTTGCATATTCCCGCATATTTTTCGAAGCATGTATAGGGGCTGCCACTCAATCCTCACCTCAATTTCGCAAAGGTTTGTTCTTAGCTCAAGAAAATATGGGAGAAAATTCTTGAGTTTGAAAACCCCCTTTTCCAAGTCGACAAGTAGGTAAAACGTAATCGCGATAAACCGGCAGTCGCAGAAATAGGTGATGAAAAGGGCGACTTTGACACGACCCTATCGTACAGAAATTCGCGAATAACTGAATGTAATTCGGAACACCCGGTGCTCCCCGAAATCACGTAGCCTTCAAAAGGAAGTTAGGAAAATATCTGGGAAAGTTGTCAACTCGATTTCTCCGTAACCTGCGGTGTGCCATCCGGAGGCGAACGCCGAACCGGCTAACTGTGTACAGAACGCGTACGCGTCTCCGCAATATCTTCGACTCCGCGCTGTACCAAGGTCTGAAAAAACTGGAATAGAAAAATTTTCAAAAGGATCAAAGGCATCGTAAACGAACTTCTTTCAGCGGATATATAATGGGGTTGCATTTGACAAACTTTTGGCATCTGCGGCCGATCGAGATATAGAAATATATATATTTGTTCTCTCATTTTCTTCAAAAGTTGCAATAACTTTTCGTGCACCTTTTACCATCCAGTTTTTCATTAGAGGATATTGCCCCTGCAGCATCGCGGGCACCCGTGATCGCTGGCCTCCTGGGAGATGAATTTTCTACGCGGCGATTCCGAACCCACCTAATAATCTCTACAAATCTTTATTTTTCCACTCAAGCCACCGATATTGAAATTCCAGGAATGCAACTCGCTAACACATCGATCCGTAGCATTTATAGCCCAATGGGGAATTCTTTCCACTGGTTACAGATTGCTTCAGACACCGCGGTTGACCCTTCGCCATGAATAGAGTAAAACGAATGAAAAGGAAAGCAAAGAGAAAAAAAACGATACGAAATTATGTCACCTGGCAACCTTTTCAGAGTGAATCGTGGGAACGTTAAATGCGATAATAACGGCAAAAACACCTACGTTTCCCGATCGACGTTAGATTTAGCAAAGAGAAGTAAGATATTCAGACGCTGCGGGACGGACCTGCAGAGTTTGCGAAGTTTCCTAACTCACAGTTGCAACAAAGCTGGGTATCTATCCAGCAAGTTACCCTCTACTCGTCCATCCCCACGTTTACACTGGGGGTAATCTACGAAGGTCGAAGGTAGTAAATCATTTCGCGTGAGACCGTGAGACGTTTGACGTCCAGTGGTGCGTCGCGGTTTCCAGGCATAACATCGGAAATCAGTGGTATCCCAGAGGAACTGTCGGCCGGCTTGATTTAACGCCAAAACGTTGCATGAATCGAACGATATCGTTATCACAGTCAATCCGTTCGATTCCCAACTAGGCGTACCTACGCCCGATCCGCGTGTTTGTCGATAGCGTCGATACCGCCCGCCAACTACGCGTCACTCGGAGATACTTCTTTATTTCCGAAATTGATCAGAACCTCGGACACGTCGTTATTCCTAGCTGTTGCGCGATGTCTTATCACGATTACCGCGTAATGTTCGACGTTCGCCAATTTCGTTCGAGTGCAATATACAGATATAATTCGTGATTATTATCTTATGGAGAGCCATTGCGCTTTGGTATATTGTGAAAATGATGAACTCTCGCACAAGAGGGATTCGATCGTTCAACTGTCAAACGCGGGCCACAAGTTGCTCAACGACGGTACATAGAATATCCGTGTACCTACGTGGTTCGGCGACGTCACCGGTCATTAAACCGTCGGTATGACCACGAGGAGTGAACATTCTATGAAATTGTGCCAATGGAGAGTTACGCGAAATTGTGGAACATCTCCCGCCACCCGCGGTAGAGTGAAACGTCTTGTCTCAATTTCGTCGAAAATTGGAAGTGGATCTCCAAGGGTTGAAGGGAGCTGGTCGAAGGTATATATATATATATATATATGTACCGGTTAATAGAGTGCGGCGGGTATATACATACATAGTACATAAACGTATACGGGTGTACGTAGAGAGACACACATACAACATTTCAGCTGACGGACACTCAGCACTTGGACAGGCGGGGCGAAGGATGGCGCGTGTTCAGTGGACTAAAGAAACGATAACTCAGAGGACGTCTGAAAGAGCCACGATAGTAATTTCCCCTCTTAAATTCCGCGCTGCTTTCTTATCTGTCACTCCCACGAGGGTATCCCACGGGAACACCGAGTCGATAAGATCGCGGCGCGCGTAAAAGATCCGAGTCCCCCCGTATAGCCTCGAGCCCAAGGTAAGTGTCCGTATACACACAGATGTACACAGATCCGCGCACTTCTCCCCCTTATAACCCCATGGAGAAAGAAAGGGTAGGGCGCACGGGGGAAGAAATGAACAGGGAAGGGCGAACTGTTCAAGAAATATAACCGGACGTAATTCGCGGGGCTTTTCGCTACGCGTACGAATTGACCCGTTTGCAAGGGACAAGTTAACGCGTGAGAGAATTCCGGAGTACGGAAGAGCGTCGCGGTAGAACCCCTATACGGTTACCAATGCCTATCTCCTACAGTTACACCTATATAGCTATACCTATGTAGTTACATTGATTGCAGCGGTACGCAAATTTGAACGCCGTTTCGGTATATATGCGCTTGTATGTAACGTGCATAGGTCGTGTAATATCAACAATCGTCGAAGATGTGACCCATTCAAAGCAACGGTGAGAAATCGTGTGCGTCATAGGTCTGCGGCGAAGCTATACATTTCTCAGTCTACCTCATCTGGGCCAAAATTGTACAGACGGCTTAATTACATGAACATTCGCATACTCGGTACAGATACTGGCAATGAAACGTCGAGCGTCACTCGTCAAGGATATGGACATTTGATAAAATATTAATAGAAAAACGAAAAAAACTATAATATATATATTACAACGGTGCGATAGACCTTCGATCGGACGTGTTCATTTCCGATACTCAGAATTACCCAGCGGCAGATAGACCTGCGACATCTTTTTCTGTTTCTCTCGGTCCCTCCATAATTCGTCTCGCAGTTTAGTGTGCTGATTGTCAGTTTTGAAAAATTATTATAGGATACTAACACGCGATTTGGTGGTATGATATAGAGAAAAAAGGGTTGCACACGGTTATAACGTTATCAGAGCGTGATCACCTACCACCCGTTTCGTTACTCAGTTATAGGCCTAAATTTTATTACTCGCTCACACAGCAGTTCGCGCACGCAAATTTCTCGTCAGCGTATTACAAAACCACTAAATACGTGAAGATTAATTCAGTCTGTATAATTTCGTTTGTTTCATGGCGATGGTGGTCATTATATACGATACGATCGATTGTTTTTTACGTTCTTTCGAAAACCCATTGACAGCTGGACTCGCTTAGCAATGAGAATTACGTATAAAAGTTCTTCTAAAACAAAAGTTGGTGAAAAATCACATTATTTCGGAGAACAATCGACTCTGTACGTGTCCTACGACATTGTTGGTTTAAAGTCGAAACAACACACGTGTGTACGTTATACTTAGATGTGGGTTGATATAATACCTGACACCGAAACACTGCGGATACAACTTCGATCAGTTATATCGCCGTCAACGCCCACGAGACTAGAATTTACCGTTCTAGTGTATTATTTCCTCAAACACTGGTGTTGAAATAGAAAACCGAGAGTTTGAATCGAATGAATTCAATTGTAAGTAGAGTTGTAAGCTGCGAGTGAAACGCTCAGTTTTCCAGTCATTGGTCAGTGAAAATGCGCCGCTTGATCCCATAATGCGGTAATAAATCTTTATGAAAACTCTCCTGACGTGATATTCGATCGGTATATTCAAAATCTATAGAGTCTCGGTGTCCCCATTATCGTGAAGAATGGGCTCTCGAAATGATGCGGAAAAATATAAAATTTCATATCAGATATGTACGTTCGAAAAATAAAAGTTAGGTAGTTATGCGCGTAGCCGTTGCCGCGATCGATGGCTCTGTAGCACGAACGTATAAATAGAATCTGGGACCTCTCGGTGCTTGAAACTTTGCCATTAACTCTAATACTTGTGAAGAAACAAAATAAATAAACAGAAAAATGAAGTAATAACGAGCCGAAAATGCGATCTCGGCCTCGTTCGCAATTTTTAATATCGCTATCCAGCTAGCTATACGTGGAACGCGCGTATAAAATTCAATAAACGCAAAAAGGACGGGATACGGGACGAGAACGCCCGGATTTTTCACGGTCGGGAGAAATGGGAGAGCAAAATAGTTTAACCTATCGGGCGCGAAAATAGGGGTGTGAAAATTGGAACACAGCTGATCATTTTGTGGAACCCGAACAACTGCGGGGGAGTGGCCGCGAGTCCTTTCCGATTTACCCTTTGTTTCACCGCCCCGTCTGGTTTCCACGATTTTCGCGTTCCCATTACTCTTTGCCTTATACTTCTCTCGACGAGAAGGGTACGTAACACGCGGACCGGATAAATTCTAGGACCAACTAGACGGCCAGGGAGTCAAGACGGGGTTTCAGCTTCTTTTTGGAAGTGTGTTCTTTCAGGAGATAATTTTGCCTCGGAGTTCAAGAACGGCAAGCCGGAAAACTGACAAAGACAACAGCGCCGTGCTGCCAAGAACCACGCTGCGCAATATTTTCAAGTGAAAATTCCGGCCCCTCCCACTCCCTATTCCACAAGCTTATCCTTTTCTCTTTTTCTCCCCCTGACCCCCCCCCCCCCCACCCCCCACCCTCTTTTTATACTCGAAAGACGCTCAAGTGCAGCCACCCGACATTTTAGCCCAGCCACTATAGCGTCGGAAAAATCTTTCCCGTTCGGATTTTAGGGGCATTTATATACCATCGGAATTGTGTACGTGCCCAAAGAGAGAAAAAAATCGCTCAGAAATCGTCTCCGAATTTACTTGTCTACAGATTCCTAATTTCTGTTTTTTAACGTACCCGTGCACCGCGGATATTCACATTTCTTTTACAATTCTCGTAATTTCTTTTGCACGTAAATCATTCCGCGCGGTGTTTACCCGACCGCGTAAGTGCTCAAGGAACGCTTTGCCCCAGGGGTTGCGATGAATCATTTTTTGCGGCGGCGGTCCTCTGCCCTCTTACATCGCGCCAATTTTATATTTCCTCCTCATTCTCCCGCCACCCGGATTCATCCGCGTATTCCAAATTTTCAAAGACACACGCGTCTCCGCGTCAAATTCACGAACTATGATGCGTGAAACAGTAACGACAACGCGTTTCTCTTGGACGAAATAGAAGAACAGCTTCCTTCAGCAGCGTATGGGACCCGTTTCTCGGAAAAGCGTAAGACCAGGAACGGTAACTATTTGCAATGTAGAAAATGGTCGGGGGGAGGTGGGGCGGTTATGGCTCGCGAAACGCTCTTGGGAAACCGTGGCGAGAGGCGAGTAAAAGCATCCCAGCAGGTACCGCGTCGTGACAAATCATCGTGGACCGCGGCAGCCGTTTCTTTGTCCTTTCCGTACCAACGGGTATATGTACAACGAACGTCCGAGCAACGGACGTGTAGGTGTACGCGGTATATGCACGTGACAATAACGATCGTTTTAGAATAATCAGCGAGGCGGAGTGGAAAGAGCTTTTGCGAGACGTATAATTCCGTCCATTACGTTATACGAGCCCTTCGGAGGTCGTCGCCGAGGTCCCAGAGCCGCAGGTTCCGTTTCTCCTATCACTTTACATCATTTAAAATCGTTTTCATTTCGGATCCATGCGGTATAACCGCGCAAAAGGTGGGCACTATTTCAGCGTTATCAATTCGACCATAACAGTCACGCGCCGCGCACCCCTGGGACACATTAGGGGGAGCCTTTGGGATAAATATCAGCTTAGTAATACGGCGAAGGAGAGCGAGAAGTCCCCTCGACGATGTCTAACGCCGAAATGTGTTTGCGGCGAGACGGGTTTGCGCCGGCAGATTTTTACTACGTTGGAATATATACACATCTTGAAGAACCGCGCGCTGCAACGAACCAACTGAAAACGGAGAGGGTAGATAAGTTTCCGGAGCGTAGAGCCGGTTTAGGGTTTTAAGCGAAATATTTTCTCCCCCGCGGAAGGGTAGGTTGTCGGCTGGCGCGCCCGCTATTCTACTCGTTCGGCCTGTAAATGTGTGTATTTTCCCTAGAAACCTTCCATCCGCGTAACGCGCCGCAGATCCGCGAAACTATTATAAACGTATATAGTTGTAATTTGCTTCTGGGCGTAGAGTCGGGTCGACGGAATACTGCGAAATCCAAATTGGAGATGGTTGTAACGTTTGACCTCGCTCGGAGAGAAATAGCCGGAAATCCCGACGCTCTTAACGTCGCTCGCGAATGAGAAATAAATATAATGTGTGTTGCATGAAAGTTTGGACGGTTGGCGCTACACGGGTAATGCGTAGGCACTTTGTAAAAGAGTTTGTCGGTAGTCTGACCGGTAATACCCGAGCTGGGAAGGTGACCTCCGCCGATCGTTTACAAGAATAAGTAGTAAATAACCGGGAGTGGAGTTGACAGAGACGAACGGTGCAGAAATAGAAGACGCTGAGAAACGCGCACTGGTCCATGAGCTTTTTCTCGAGCGAAGAATGATGCGGATGATAGTATGTATATCGGCCCTGGGTCCAGGTACGTTTTATACATACGCGGTTGATGCATATATACGTATATACATGGTTAGATAAAACGCCTGCAACGACCTACCCAAACCTTCGGCTACCCGTGCCGAGCGGTGAGACTTGGGCAGGAAACGGATCCGCTCCCTGAGGACAGGATATAACTTGGAAAACGGGAAGTTTGGATTTCGCCGGCGGGCACAGAAACGGATCCGAATTCACGCCGCCTTTAGTAAAATAAGTAATAAATTTTCGAGTCTTGGCTGTAATTATTTAACGTTTGTGCGCGGTCGTTGTGCATGTGATATGAATTGAAAGGGCCCCGCGAAGAGAGGGAGGCATTGAACCGGCGCGTGTTTCTGACGCGTCGGTGGTTATTTTGATTTGGACATTTCTTTGGAGGGGGGGGGGGGACCAAAAAGAAAAAACAAAAATACGGAGGGTAAATGGAGGCTGATGGGACGTCAGAAGCGATCGGTATAAACGAGGAATTGGAAAATCTTTTCAGAGATTGAACTTAACGGCAGTGGTGGTAAAAATTGAATGCGGTTAAAATTAGAGCACGGGAACCCGGAACGGTTTATGTAAACAACTATAGCGTAACGGGCACACCAGATGGTGTAGGTGTGGTTAATTACTTTTTTCAATTAACGAAGCGCGATACGACGTAGTAGTACCACTACTCGATCACCGAGGAACAAAATGCTTCGATTTTCTCCTTGTACACTTTACAAGAACAATTAAGGGGTGAAAAAAAAAAAAAAAGTCACGCCCGGTTGAACCTGTGGTATACATCGGGTGTACGCGTACCTACGAATAAACCGAGTATTCGCGCTGATGAAAAAATTACATCCGCCACCCCTAGATTATACTCGACGTTCGAGTTCGCGTTGCAGCAACGAATTATAAATTAATAATGCAAATGTTTTGTCTGATGCTGTAATCTACGACCTGCTTCCTTCCTTCACTTGTATCCACCTTACATATACCCGCCCGACGACTTTATCGCAAACGTTTACCCACCCGCATGAATACACCGTAGGTACCGTGTATAGTATAGGAGTATAATAAATAACCGGGCCGCAGTTTTTCACCCCACACACGTTTACAGAGAAAAATATACCGTCTTCGGTACATGCATATTTGGCGAACGTTCGATGCTCATGGTAAAAAGAAATTCCTCATGCACACTGACGCGGTGTTAGCTTCGCTTTGAACCGCCACTGTATAGCTGTGTTAGCCGACACTTTGTAATGTCGAAGTAAATTCGGATACGAGACGAGGAAAAAACAGAAAATTAAAAATCAACGGAAAGAAAACAATGAAAATGCGGGGAAAAAATTAAGATGAAAACTGGCGATGAGGCAACGAATTACACCTAACATTCCATATGGCCCGGGGGTGTGAAATTTCGAGCTTTAGTCGTAACTACGCCGGGTCTATAGCGACGTATAGGGAACCCACCCCGGGGTTACTACCGCGTGCTTTTTCTCAAACACAACCAGCAGATATATGACCGTGTTCATTATGACGTATTATATGGGATATGGTATTGCGGAGTGGCAAGTAGCGCGTGAACACCTATTCAAACTTGTAGCATCAGCGGACAGTGGCAAAAGATTTCGATTCAAAGCACGAAATAATAAAGGAAAGTCTCAACGATAAGGGTGAACGTAAAAAATATATACAAGTCTGAGATAAACTGATTATGAATTACTTTACATTGCGTTGAATGGTGTAGTACGATTTTGTTAGCATTGGTCTTGGGTCGGGTTAGGTAGGGTTAGTTTTGTCATTAGAATGTTACGTCAAGCGCAAGCTTCCGGGTAACAATAGCGGCTGGGCACCAACGACTACCTCCGTACCGTTGCCAACCTATTATGTTAGGCCTCGCCGCGTCCCCTCTTTATTTTCCCCAGGACTTTCTAGGACGGCTTAATTTAGTACCTCAAGAAACAATGCATTTCGGAGCATTTCCATTTTCGATATCCAGAAGTCTTTTGTCGTTGAACAAAAATAAAAGTTAAAAAAAAAAAAAAAAAGAAAAAGAAAAACCCAGAAAGAAAGAAAAAGAAAAACCGCTTTTTTCGTTCGCAGCGGCTATTTTTTCTAACTTTCTTTTTTCTCCTCATCACCGAACAGTCCCCGTTTCTCTGATATTATCATATCGTTTCCTTTGATCTCGTAACCAGCACTACATCTCCACTACCCCTGTGTAGCATGTATCGATGTCAAGTGAAGAATTCCACTCGACGTCATAACTTAGTCTAATGCTCCGTCCTCGCACGATTCAGGAAATTTTTTTTCACCGCTTGAAAACTGACCCGAATTTCACGCTAGGCGATAAGGGGAAGAAAGAAAAGTCGCGTGGTGAGAGACTACAGCGGTCGATCCGAAGAAAATCGGAAACAAAGAAAAGGAGAAAAAAAGTAATCGAAACAAATATGGAAAACGAGATAAAGTAGCCGAAGGCACGTCACCGCCCCGACAACACCGATCGTTCCATTCTCCACTCGTCATACATCCCCACGGACGTATTGATAAATGAATTTTCCCGTTACCAACGCTATTGCTCCCCAACCGTCAGCCGCTTGTTGGTCAACGGTGGTAACGGCTGCAACGGAACACGAACACGTATCATCTATTCCAACGAACGATGCATCGATTCTTCGCTATCCCACCCCCGCATAACGCGTCACGTAGCTACAGGTTCGCTCAAAACACATCTAGGTGAAGAAAGAATATCGTAGATTCTATTCCATTCGGTTTGAATTTCCACGCTTACCCATAACGTGTATTGACGAACGATATGCGTATAGCACGGACGAACATCGAATTCGCGGTAACAGGTGGAATGTTCAAAAATATCACTCGTCGCGAAATGAACCGCGAAGTAGAGACAATGAATGAGGCGAAATCTACATACGAGCGCGCCAGCCGTGCGCTCTTTTCATATCGCCCCTCGAAATGTTTGACGAGTTCGTTCTAAAGGGATCACCCTGTGTGTACGACTCTCCGTCGTCGAACTGAAACTGGACCACGTAATGTGAAACTATTGGATATCGCGGAACGACACGATACGTGGAACGTGTCTAAGCGATGTAAAATTTATTCGCACTTATCGCAGGTGAATACGCAAACATTACGTGATATCGTTACGCCGTGTGGACGACGCTGCAGCCGCGGCGTATAGGAGGAGCTTGCGACCCTCTGAGGTAACCATTGAGTGATGTAGCACCAGTTTCCTGGCCGAGGCACCCGTAGCGGTGCGCGGGTCGCGATAAATTGAAATACCTCCTATTTTTGCTTACGTTGTACAACTCCGGAATACCACACAGTGTGTGCGTATAGGTAAGTTTATATCAACCGTTACTGCCTCGCGCCGGGTAGATTGTTACCCGCAGGAATTTCAAAATCGTAATAGATCTATTCTCGTCGTACACCGTGCAAACGGAACGAGAGAAAACGAAAGAATGTAGAGAAAATTATTGAGCGTGCATATTATAAAAGTTAAATTGAAATACCAGCATAAAATATGCAGGCTCGAATTGTACGTCGATGCGAACGTAAGTGGGGCGGGGAGGGGGGAGGGGGGGGAGGGAGATCAAACTGTGTCCCGCGTATGTGGTTCTTCCCCAGACGTCGAATCGTACGGTACGCTAATTGAATGCTGTACATTTACTCGTACCTTTTGTTTCATTTACCGTATAATTATTATCGCGGTTTTCCCTTTGCCCACCATTCTGCAACGTTGATTGGCCCACAGACTACCAGCTGATTGCACCGAATTAATTGAATTACATCTTTACAGTATTGTACAGGGGTGTATACGTCATACGTGGTGCATGCACGTATACCTATTATACCTGTATACGTCCGATCGGTGAAACGAGAAAGAATCGAATATACCCGTTCCCAAATTTACAAAAAGGATGAACGATACGTAATTCAAACTGTCGATTGTCGAGTGAAAAAAGACGAATAAATCTTCACGCGGAGTGCTGAAATGTATACCCCGATTCGACGGCGGTTCCTATTTTGAATTTCTGGTCAATAGACGGAAGTAACGCACACGGGGAACGCGCGCGGACCGCGAAGGACTGTGATTAGTTTACTCCGAAATAGTTTGCGTGTACGTACATATTACATCGTGTAGAAATGTTTGCGAGTACATATGTATATAAAGATTTTTACCCGCGTGAAACGAGGTAGCGCGAGCTGAACACGAAACAATCTCGTTGTTTACAAGCGGTACGTATATAGCGAAGATTAACATTATACCGCAGCTGTTCGATCGATGAGGACCTAGATACGTACAGTAGGGTGATTGCGAATCGCTTCGCGGCCGAGCGCCTGTGTGGACAACTTTTTCCAAAGTAGTTAAAATCCAGTTTTCATCGAACGAACGAATTCCGATAGAACTCGAACGTTTGTATAAAAATGAAGTGGCGAACGGAAACAACCGTGTACGTTGTACCTACAAGGAATAAGGATTCGATCGGTCGAAGGGAATAACTAAGCGAAAGAGGGAAAAACAACGGATTACGATGTTTCATAGATGAGGAAAGCCGATTCGCGATAGATACGCTGTGCAAATGGCGGAAATTAAATCGCGCGACAACGCGAGCTTTCAGAGCAAATGAACTGCAGCTATGAGGGCGGCGCGGGGAGACACAAAGTCCATAATAGGATATTCGACCCAACATTGATACCTTCGAAGTGTCAATTGGCAACGCAGGTTTAATCAGTTATTCTACCTACTAGCTGACAACTTTAATCTTTCCATCCCCGCAAACGGTAGACCGCTCTAGCTCTTGCTTGTACGTACGTATGTACAAGTAAACGCTTGTCTTTTCAAACGGAAATGTAATTTCAGATTCAGGTTGCGATGCGAATTTAGTAAAATATGTATTTCGGTCGTTACAGCTCTTGTGTTTTGGCTCAAGTTCAAGACTTGGTAACAAGCTGCAAGCCCCCTGGACAAAAACTTGCCCTTTTTTTCATAATACGTATCTATTAAATACGCGTTATTTTGGCAGCAGGTAAATCGGCTAGTCGAAGCAAAACTGTGAAAGAAAATTTGTGGGATTCGATTTAAACAAACAATTCCGAGAATTGAATCCTACAAAAGTTGCGCCACTTTTCTCGTTAACTGGTAATAGGATTTTCCAGTTGGTTTCTTATATTACCAAGTCGTCGACGCTACTAAGGTAATCCAAAGAGCAAGTAATCCCATTACCACGAATTTAAGAGTCACACTAAAGAAACCACTGCACCGCATATCTCTGGCTAATCACAATATAGGTATACGTTCCCCCACTTTTTTCATTTTTTTTGTCGTTCTGGTTTCCCATCTTTTTCATACACTTTTGTCATCTCAATTCGCAAAGGAAATCGCTCCGTCGTTGCTCCTACCCTTACGACTTGACCAATTACCGAGTTGTCTGAAACGCGAAAATAAATTTTTTTTAAAAACGTAAGAAAAGAAAACCATTTTTCTCCGTTATCGTGGGAGATCGTAATTAATTTTTACGAAATTTTGTAACTACAGATGATCTCTAACGGATGAGTTTTTCACATCTGTAACGGCGGTAATATTTTGAAAACTTATGTGATTCCCTGTACCTATTGGCAGAATAAACTAGACAGAAAACCAAGAAAACCAGAAATTGGAGGGGAAACGTAAAAGCGAAGTTCAAATTTTATATTCTCTCGTTTCACGAAACGAAATATTCATACAATTCGCACGTAGGGCGAATTTAGGGGTTGCGGATTAATACGGATGCACGGGCGAGTAAACTTTCTGCACTTTGACGACGCGAAAAATCTCAATTCCTTTTAACCTTTGACATTTTAACACTATAACTATTTTCTCCCCGTCACGTCGCACGTGACTCTCGTGTTTTTGGCCGACAAAAGTATTCTTCCATTTCGAGATCGAAATCGATCAGAGTTTTCGCACGACTGGAAAACGTCAAGCAAGTTATATTCGCCCGTCCCTTTTTCACGTTTTCTACGCTTCGGCCCTCTCTTCTTTCACGTGCGCTTTCGTTCCATTTTTCACCCTCGGTGCGGACAATGGTCAAAGGGTTTAATTGAAATGAAACTCGGTGTAGGTAGGTACGGTAAAAGAGCGTAAGAATTTTCAGGGGTTAATTTCCGATGAGAAAAACGTTTAGAAATCAACGAGCAGGTGCGGTAATCAGATTTTTTGCCACATTCACCTCGTCATCGCCGCACGATCGTTTCTTTCATCGCAACTCAAATGCAAAATTGCACCACCGGGAAATCTTGTGCGCACCAGGACATTACCGCTAAATCTCTGTTTCTATATACATATACGCGGAAAAATCAAGGCTAAGCAAAATCGTGTCGCGTTTGTAAATCCCTACTAATCGGATTAATCCTGGGCGAACCCTTTCGTAATACCGCTATCTATCGCATTAATACGTACAAACAAATCTCACGTGGACAGCAGCTAATGTCCGGGTAGCCCGCAAGTCCGACCGGTGTGAATAACGAAAATTTAGTAACTCTACGGTACGTGCAACCAAGCAGCTATTTTCGGCCGACGGTGCGATCGGATTTTCTACCGACTATATTCTCCTATCGATTAAATTCACCGATCTAGCACTTCACTTCTCGGTGCAAACGTTATATTCTGAAAACGTTCATCATGCCAAAACCAACACAGTAGCTGCAATTACCCCAACGGTTTTGACCACCCAAAGGGGATAGAGATAACCGGCTAATTCAACTAAAATTTATCTGGACCTCCAGACTCGCGCGAACGCCGCTACGAAGGGAGTCCAGACCTATTTGTTACACGTCTTCCTCGCGTAGGTGGGCGACGGTACAGAATTCCCTGGCTTGACACGTACGTATAGCATGCAACGGCTCGGTTGATTATGCGGAAAAGTCAATATAGCAACTGACAGTTGAAACGTGGTGGGGTTTGGCAAGGAGGTAGGATAGTTGAGGTCGAACGGCACAGGAAGCAATGGCACGTAGATTGGCAATGTCTGCAAGTGGGAAAGTCCTAATTCACGTAATTTCAAACTTCTACCTCCGTCGAGTCACGTATATTTGGGTAAAAAGGGAGGGAATTGAATTTAAAGAAGAGGCGAAGTGAAGAATCGAAGAGAGAAAATATATTTCGAAAGAAGAAAGGAAAGCGGAGGGAAATCGCATGTACAGGAACTACGGACGTACAAGAAAGTTGGGTAAGTGTACGTCGGCCATGATCTGAAAATTGAATCGCCGATAGCAACAGCGACGTAAGAAGTTATTCCCCGCAAATCCTATGCAAATCTTAACGAAGTAAGAAGGATTTTCGAATACAGATTTCAATCAGCGGGGTCGAACCTATCCGAGAAAGAAAACGACCGTCGAAGCTATCTATATCTATATAATATGCTCGTATAACTTCACTCCGAGGTATGCGAGAAATTTCACGCGAATACTTATCCTCTATTGGAAAAAATGGCGTTCACTCGACTCACTCGAGTTCAAAACTCACTTTGATAGAAAAAAACTCGCGAAATGTGATATTCGGATTTGAAAATTCCACAACCGCCGATCTCTCGATGAAAATCAATGACACTTCCGTTACCCGACGATGAAAGACTATCGGCAACCGTTGAGATGGACGTGAGTTGACGGATTTAACCTGCGACGTGAATAAAAAATAAGGAGCAGCTCAAAATTCAAATTTCTGCTAAGCGAGTGCTGTCGTTATAGCTATACTTCGGTAATTTGAATTTAAAGCTTTAAAAAGAGAAATGTAGACCTCTTGAACAAGGTGGGGTTCGGTTGGGAAACGGCGTTGATCTAAAACTCGTTAAAATGACTCTACTGCGAAATCCAGTTGCCCCGGCCTCCGTAGATTTCTCTTTTTCTTACCGGACGCGATATCGTTTGACAGAGACTTGCGCAGCTTAAAGTTCCGCGCAATAGGTGAAAAAAGGGGTGTAGATCGAGGAAGGGTTGATTTATAAGACACGCAGACAACCGGGTGTTAGAAATTGGACGAAGGGACTTTTGATTCATTGCCACCGGCGCCGAACTTTCCTCCTAACTTTCTGTGACCTCCGAGTCAAACGGCGAAGCACGTAACGGTGATAATTTCAGGCGATCATTATATTATCTTCTGCAGAAGTCGAAGAGTTTCATTAGCTGATCACGTCGTTAACTACGCGTCGAATGAATCCGATCTTATTTTTTTCAATTACACTGTAGTTCGATAATTAACGCTGCTGGAATTACACCAGTTCCGAATAAATAAATGAAATGTGATATTTAGTCGATCGTGAATGAGATGAAAAACAATTCGCTCTAAATAAAATTAACAAAAAATAAATAAATGAATAAATAAATAAAACGAGCATACCAGAATAACATTCTGGTATCCGTTAGTATTTCTCAATTAAGGAATCTCCCGTACTCGATACAAACACACATACGCCCTCGGGGATGATCGTATCTGTACCATTAATTTGCCAACGAGCTTTCGACCAAAAAGTAGATCGGCAGGCGCCGCCGTATCGATACTCCCACCGCTGGTGCTGCACGAGCGACTCAAGACTTAATTGATAACAGATAGCTCGTGGCTCCGATATCGCTGGAGGCCAGTTACAACTAAATCTAACGATAAATAAATTTTTCACCGCGCTATAGACATGAGACGATTAAAAACAATTTGCATACCGTATTTATAAAGCAAATGACGATCGATGTCAAACTGTAACTTACGCTTCCTGCGGCACGAAAATTATTTACAATTACGAAGCGATGCCTTCAAGCCCATATCATCGCGGTTAATCAGATTCATGTATTCCCGCACCCTCGTAATATGTGCGTAGAAATTTAATCCAAGCTCTTAGTTTAGTTGAGAGAAATTTGACGGCCCTGCGACAATTACATACCTAAAGTATATCCCTTAATTCATTAGATTTTGAATTCCCCTACAAATTACTAATCGTTATTAAAACAACCGAGTTATAGTACACGCGTACATACGAATATGTGATCCATAATTCACCGTGTCGGTATCCTATGTATTTTGTCCGTGTACGTTGTACTTACGTTACATCTATGACAATATCATACCTACGTCAGAGCGATCTCTTTCTAAATTATTACACGTATATGGAACGTGTACCTATTTATACCTTTACGCGTACGTACACGGAATCAGAGATGGTTGTAATGTGACGTAATGTTCGCAATTCGGTGAATAGATCGTCAAGGAATAAGAACAAGTAGGTACACAGGGTGTCCCATTTGAGGTGACCACCCGAAATGTCTCGGTAGCTTGCGAGGTTTCGAGAAAAAACCGTGAGGGATGACTCGCTCGATTGCGAGGGGATGGTACCGTGGCGCGAGAATTTTGTTGTGCGAGAAGGTCGAGATGAAACAAAACTGGTGTTTACCTTGACAAGGTGAGAACCGTGCCTCTCGGATCAGAATTTTTCCGACCACAGTGTGTTACCCCCTCAAAATCAAGCAGATCGTCCCACGCGATTTTCATTGTAACTCGTTACCGGCTATCGAAATATTTTCGGTGGTCACGTTAAATGGGACACTCAGCACACAGGTACGCGTATCCGTACACGTCTAACGATGAAATTCAAACACTGTAGAATGGGGGAATGGCTCGGAAACGTTAAATTTCCTACGTTTATCAGCCGCGAAACGTACGGTTACAGCGCGACGCGAATAAATATGAGTGAAATAAAACGGATATTGTTTCCACTTCGCACAGGTTGACAAAAAGTGAAGAAAAAGGTCGAAGAGATTCTCTTCGTTTAGCACTCTCAATTTTTTTTTCTTTGTCCGTACACATCACACACTTCACATTCGCGTACGTCTTCCCGTAGGTACAAAGTAGGTACGTGTGTATTCTGCTTCTGGTGCTTAACGAACGAGAGGGTTCTTCGTGGCTTTTCCTACCTCGTCGGTCGCCCCGTGGTCCTACGTGGTTTTCAAGAGATTCAAATAGGAAAAAAAAAATAAAATATACATATATTTTTTACTAAATAGACAAGGTGCAGGCACTTCTTCGGCTAGTCTCTTTCCACCGCACTAATGACGCTGTGCGTATAAGCGTAGGGTTCGTAGTTTTTCTACAAAATAAAATATAATTTTATACCGGGTAATGTAATTACGAAAATTTTTACTTTAAAAATTAGCGAGGCAAAGAAAGAATTACATTTAGTTTTTATAATTAATTCGGACTAACAGACCTTCTTGTGCATATTTATCACGAAATCTGGTCTCGTTTAGGAAAACTTGAGAACCCTTTAATTATTTCGAATCGGAAAAGCGACTTTTTCTTTTCAGCACCTGCCGGAATTGACTCATCGTTTTTACAATCCGAGTTATGATAAGTCGTTGTAAAAAGCGAAATTTTTTTTTCTCATCTCATTTTCTTTTATTTTTTATCTTTAAGCTCGTCAAAAGTAAAGTGCGCATTGTGAAAAGTTGAGTATTCAAATATATCCGCCATTTTCCAACCCTCTCAGGGTGACACTGAGAATTCCACTTTTCACCGCGAGCGATTCCGCGAGGATGACGAGCTTCAAATAATTCGATCTAAGTTTCCGATCAGGGACGACGTATAGCAAAAAACTGATAAACCGTATAGTTAAATAATTTAGCTGGCGAAACTTTTCATATTACCACGGTCTCGCATAACTTTATGACCGATCAAATCACGCGTATAATACTCGCGCCTCGTACCAGTACCCCGGGATTTCATTCGCCACGACCTCTTCGCGAGAACTTTTAGCGAGTTACCGATAATAAGGGTAGAAATTTTATTCGTCGACGATACCTCGTTGTACTTTTTCTTTCAATTTTTGTCCCATTGTTAGATTTTTGTTTGACGCGTTCATTTTTCAACGGTAAAAAAAAAAAAAAAAAATGAAACGTATGAAGCTGCATCGACCGCGTGCGAGTGAAAAGAAAAAAAAATGAAAAAATCACATCTTTCGTCATCCGTATTTTAATTTTCAACCCCTTCTCTTTACCGTACGTCTCCCTTCAACCGGAACTTCGATTACTGTTGTATTTTTTCTTTATTTTTTCTTCCCCAGCAAGAATATATCACAACCCTCCGTGAGTTCCAACTTTCATTATATAGATATATGTACACACAGGTACGCACGTCACACCCAATTGACGTTGATAATCCATAGCGAGCTTGCGATTCTCAACATTCGTGTCAATCGCATAAATAACTTAGCTGAGATGTACATAATATACATATGTTTAAACAAGATATAAATCTAAGGCATGCCAAAACAAGTTATCATTATTCCACGGGGTGCGTTAATCTTAAAACTAGTTGATATCATGTATGAAAGTTAGGAAAATCTGGTTTCGAAACACCGTGAGACCGTGAGAAGAATATATCTAATGAGATTACCAATTGTATTATAAAACTTTGTTTATGAACACACGTCAGTTATAGTTTTGAACTTTGTTCCAAACTCACTTACGCACCCGGAATAAGCAGAAAAGTGAGAATGGTCTCACGAGTTTTCTTATTACGAAACATGTGATACGAAATTTTTTTGATAAGCCTTCAGAGCTATTCACATTCGTTTTACTTTATTTTTTTTTCTCGCAATTCGAAATACACTGACAATGAGCCAAACGGTGACCGAGCAATTAGATGGGAAACTCTCCAAATGGAATGGAAAAATCGTGACTACTTTTTGCACGTGACAAAAAAGTCCCGAAAAATAAAGATTGAAATTGAATTCAAATGATTAAAGACGGTCGTGGGGAATATAAATCTATATTTTTCATTCAATTTCAGTAACCAAAGCAGAGGAAGAATCGCGTAAAAGTTTAGAGAAGAAAGAATGGGGAGAAAGATTTTCATCAAAACCACAGCCGGCGAAGGAACCGCGATTTAATATTCTAAGAACCTAGTAACCCATTTGCTGAATTTTCAACGATTTCAAAATTTTCAGTAAATTATTATTCAATAAATGAAAAAGGCTACAACGATCTTGACGCTGAAAATCCTTGAACTCGTGCACACCGGGGTGAATATTTCGGCCACACCGAACCGGAAAACAACTAGACGTTTTTACTGCGGAACATTGAAAGACTGAAATACTCCACTTGATGTATAAAATTCACTACTAATATTCCGATTCGACAATACTCAGTGACAACGTTACGGAATAGAAGGTGTACGCGGAATCGCAGTCGGGTTTTTCGGTTCATTCAATACGAGAATCGGCCATTTCTTATGGAGGGTGGTGTAACGAAACTCGAGCCTCGTATCATTCGGTCACTGTACACTACTTTTCGGGTTCACTTTCTCCCAGAAATGGTCCCACTTTAACACGTTTCTACTTACGTATACGACGGTGCACATTACTTGATCTCGGGGTGCAATTTTAATTGTTTAATCGTCGAATATTCGAGGGTAGATCGAAGAAAAGACGGCGTCGGCCAAGGGTAGTAAGATCACGTGAATTCGTGCGGGCAGCATGCTACGTCTGCGTAGTGTGGCGGCGGTGGCCTGCGCACTCGATATCCGTTGTAGCCATCGCCGCCACCGTACAGCGGAATAAGGCGGAAGAAACGGCGGGACCGATGAAAAAAATATTTTTATCCTTGCGAAATGATTCGTTCCTTTTTGAGAATAATTTTTTTCAATAAATCCTTCCCTCATTGGTTTCATCTATTTTGGCTAATTTGAAAAGTGAAACGATATACCGCGGTTCTCGGCTCGATATTTCATTTGAAAATGTGAATAGCTCCCAGGTTTAAACCAGAAGGTCCTGGATATGGAGAGATGCTTTCGCTTCGACTTACCTATGTCGTGTGTGTGTACTACCCACTAGTCGCACGATGAAGCAGTGAGCTACGGCCAAGAACCGCGAGGGAGTCGCCCCGGGCCCCAGGTCGATACCCCCGCGCCTGCGCCCCCCCTCCCTCCCTCCCCCCGGAACATCCCCGTCGACCCTCCCTCGTCGTTCTCCGAACCGAACCTGGAGGTGGAGGTGGTTGCGGATACGGAGGTTGAGATAGAAGCGGAGGTGGAAGACCGGAGTACCGTTTTTCATCTGAAAAAAGTAATGCGAAAATTCTGGAATTTGTGTATTTTGGATTCGCTGCCCCGACGAAGCGCGTCACTCTCTACCCTTTAACCCCGTATCAGGTTTAACGTATACAAGATTTGCGAAACGCAAGAATTCAGTCGGTTCGTACCAAGCTCTTCGAGCATGCTAACTTATTCTCTCATATTTCCGTTCCAATTAAGTTTTTCTTCACAATTTTTTGCTCCCTCATTCTCCCACCGCTTCTGCGAAACGTATACATCATTGGATGGAATAAAATTGCATATTTCCCTCAAACGGACATATTCTTTTTTTTCGCTCTTTTGTTCGGACCAATCGAGGGCTTATTTGAAATCTGTACCGATAATACTTGACGGTGTAAAAAGCTTCGGAAATGGAAGAAGAAAGTAAAAAAAGGTTTGTTAACAATGCAGTACCCATATAACAATGAAAACAGGATTGGAAACTGTTAAATCGTTGAGTCTTCGATGAATAATAACGGGATTTGGTCGTGCAGCGTACGCATCGTGCTCTCGAAAAATTCGATCATTTCATAAACCCATATAGACGCATGTATAGAGACACGGGGATACGTGTTCCTGGAAAATTTTTACCTCTATAAATGTAACCATAGATTTATTGAGTGTAACGTAAACAACTTCGCGTTATACTTTTCGAGAATTTCCTTCTGGTGATAGAAGATAACGTCACTACATTCGTCGTTGATATCTTATTCCTTGAAAATGTCCAAAACGTCGCTTATTCTTATCAGTATGGAGTAAATTTTTCTTTCTCTTCCACCGATACATCTTACAAAGAAGGGAGTATACGAGAAGACCAGTAATTGCCTGTCACAAACATTTTTGGTTTTTATCAGGACACAATCAAGTGAAACGATCGAAAAGAGTTTTAATTGTTAGTCCCATGCAGGTGCTACAATTTCACCAACGTAATGTGTACGTGTATATGGAACTTCGCATTCGCATTGCATCTGGAATTTGATCGATCGCGTTATTCCTGAGAACGTCCATTGCATCGATTAAATAAAGATTTACGATCAGCATAGCGATACTCTGCAAGATCATAGAATTGGAAATATTTGGGTCGTATACCTGATAAAAATTTTGAAACATTTGAAATAAGCGCCGCAAAACATAGGTACAATTACATGAACGATGTACGAGAGCATTTGTCTCAGATGTCGAGGCATGGCAGACGCAATGTTCTCCATAAATTACCTTCCTCTGAGAAAGAAGAAAGAGGAAAAAAAAAATATTTAAGTATGACGGACAAAGTATACAAGGATTTGCGGATTTGGAAAATTAGGAATACGACGGAAGAAGTAACAGCGAAAAGAACGTTCGAAAGATGAAAAATTAAATGCTTGTCGTCAAGCTTTCAAGAATCTTGTATTGAATAGCTTTCAGGTTATTCAGTTACATAAAGTCACTCACTTTTGATAAACCTGACCTGACCTTTTCAGACGAGGATGTATTTTCCTCTATTAAAGTGAAAATTCGTTCGAAAAATGAACGATTCGCGTCCGACGAACTAAAATGTGCGGAATAGATCAATGAGTTAGAAAAACGAATTTTTAACCAAGATTTTTCCTCGTACAAAAAAGTTATAGTTTGTTAGCGATCGGCTACAGTCACGAAATACCTACGTATATCTGTTTCAATAAGTTTTTCTTCTTCCTTCAATCTTTTGCCAAAAGTACATAAATATTGATATAGGTTGCGAGCAGCTGGTGCCCTTCTGCGTGAAACTTTTGATCGTCGGTTAGTTGGGCCTCGGAAAAGCTTGTTGGATTTTTGGGTGTTGCCGCAACATTCCCCCTCCGATATTTCGGTCACTATATCAAAACCCCTCAACGTTAGCAACGGATTCGCGACGGACGGGTTAGTCCCTACGTTCGCTCCAAGTATTTCTTGAAATTCCGCACACCGTAAAAACACCGGGTCCTCGTACACAACGTACACACGTACATGACGTACGGTGATCTCACAGCTACGGTGCAATTTGAATAAATTTGCATTAGCAACGTGAGCATAAAACGGCCAAAATCTTTCCACCCCGAATTTCGTTTCCGCAAATGGTTATACGCGGTATGTGGCAGACGTACAGATATATACGTGTTGAGATTCCGACCATTTTCGTACGTCGTATCTACTCGGAATAGCCAGCTGCTGCGATAAACAGCTTACAGAAATGCAAAGCTACGTGGGAATAAAAAAATAAGTAAAAAAAAAAATAAAAATAAATAAAAAATCAGAGTCGGCGAACCAATAAACAGTGATCTCCTCGGCGATTTCCCTACGCACACGTTACACCTAAATTTTCACGCATGCATAGGCCATTGACCGCAGATATCTGAAAAACAATAGCCTCGAAGTACCGTAGACGGGGTAGAAATAGCCATGAACGGCACCCCTCAGAGGTAGTTTATTTTATAGAACTAGAGGAGTCTTGCGTATATCTTGGAATGAGTTATTTCCGAGGAGAAGGATAGAGAGGGGGAGGTACTCGGGTGAAAAAGTGGACCGTTCATTTGTATCGTCCTTCTACACGGAGTTCAGGAGTATACTTCTAACAAGTTCGGTATACGTTCCCGCGTTGGCTGTATGGGTCAGGGTGGATTTAGGAGGAACGCACGAACGATTCTCAACGTCATTCACCCAAGAGATATCGAAAACCCTCGGGACTTACTCACTCGTCCCTCTATACACCGTCCGTCTACAGGACATCCATCCAATTATTCGTTAAGGAACAAACGACAGGGTTCTGTGTCCTGTTAGCTGTCCGGTGCAAGCTTTCTCTGCGCAAGCACGCGGTGATACATCGCATAGAAACGGTACACGTCTCCATCTCTCTCTCTCTCTCTCTCTCTCTCTCCGTCTCTCTCCTAGTCACGGACACACGAGGGGAGGATTCTGGGCGCAGCCTTTCGTGCGTAGGTGGGAACCATTGTCCGAAAGATCGTTTCTCTATGGGGCGGTAGATACCACGGAGAATATCCGTGTACGGAAAACTCTGCGAGAATTCGCTTTTACAATTCGCTTTTACAATCCTCGCAAGGACGTCTTCGGTATGACGAATCGATCGGGGGTCCGCAACGTCATCCCCTGTTTCCTAGCGATCGAGATTATTTTGAATTCCGAAAACAAAAACGAGATTACCATCCTGCTGGTTTTTGAGAAAGAAATCCAATTAAATTCGTTTTGTTAACATCACAGATACATTTGAAATTTGGCTTTTTATTTTCGGGACACATTTCACGTCGTATCATGTTTTTTTTTTTTTTTTTTCCCGAGCATCGGTGGTGAGGTGAACGAATTACCTGCTCGCGTGAAATATTTAGAATTATTTATCCCGCTCTCTCAGGCGATATATATGTTACGCCGTGTGTCAAATACAATTACACACACGTCCGATGAATTGTTCTACATATTACTATTCTAATTGGTGAGGTACAAAAGAAGGTTCGTAGCTCCCGAGGATAACTAAGAGACAATTTCTCGCGAGCGTTTCAGAGCTGAAATAGCAAACAGAGTGGTACGTATCACGTATAGGTGTACAGCATATACTTGTCCGCCAAGTATCGAATTAACCGAGTATAAGACAAAGGAGAATCTTGTTACCGAGCAAAGCTTACGAATTGTTGAAAATTAAATCGTAAAAGAGAACCCGAAATGCAAATGCCCCGAGCAAGTGAATAAACAAAAGTCCTTTCTGTACCGCAAACCCTACCCCTCCCTTTCCTTCGTCGTGGAATTTGCATTTATGATTCGCTACGACGAATATCTTTATCACCGTCGACGTCGTTCAGAAACAAGAAAATACGATTCACACAATGCAATATTTTACAAAATAATTTACGATCGAAAAGATATGATTATGATTGTAGATTTTTTAACATCGTGTCGAGCGAATTCATCATATTCCTCGCAGATGTACACGTGTGTGTGCTCAAGTGAAATGAGCAACGCGTATGAGATGAATACACCGTGAAATTAATTAGAGAGATTAATTTGATTCGGAAGTAATAGAGAAAGTTTTCCACGGGTGCGTAATAATATATTTAGCTTTTCTTCGCGCGACCCTGTGTCACCGGGCGTTATCCCGATCTGCGGTGAAAATTATCTGACGAAACTGGATGCCCATCACACCCAACGGACTGATCGTAGACTGGCTCTCAAAAGAATCCTTCGCTTGTCCCCGCTGGTAATACGAATCGCGAAAAGTTACATTTTGATTTCCTGTCGGGGTGAGATGTGTATCGCCACCTTTAATGAGATGAGTAAAATTTCGGTAACCGACGCGCGATGATTATAACGTAGATCCCGGAAAATTTTCGGATCTTCTAAAAGATGAAGTTTCCTCTGATGGTGAATTTTCACCCATGCCTGAGTTGACTCTCCAGTTCTCAAGTGTACCTCGAAGTAGCTCGGAAATTCAAAAGAGCGATCGGTATGAAAAAGATGTCATAACGTTTGCGAGCTTCTCTTGAAATCTCGCAAACTCTAACTGTCCTCGTTCTTCACCTTCCGGTTGACTGTCGGCCTTGTCGGATATTTCAAGGTAAACGGGAGGGTCGAAATACGAAAACCTGGACCAATTTTAAATCCGAAAGACGACCAATCACGCTTTTTTTCTCGAACAGGATCGAAAATCTGATGATTTTATCTTTAGAAGTTTTCTTTCATATCAGGACAATCCCACGCAGTTAACCGCGATTTTCTTAGACCCTGTAATATAAGAAAAAAATCGATCAAGCCACATTTACACGACGCGGTGCTACGATGTACCAAACAGAAATCAACAGGTATTGAGAACGGTATGAATAACTAGAAGTCAGCAAAAATGAAAATAGAAAAAGCAGAAAAAAGAAACTTGCAATCTGCAACAGTGTGGAAAGTGGTCGCAAAGTAGCTAGCTTTTGAAAAGCGTGACCTACGATATTTTCCGTGAGAAGAAAAGGCCGCGAGCTTTTTTAGCCGAGCGACAAGAGGTGATCGATCATAACTTATGCACGTGACCGTGCATGAATTTTTTATTCCCTTATATTATGTGAAGTATAAAGTGTAAAACCTGTGGACCGACAGCCATTTTATGCAGGTAAATACGTAACATCGTGTACAATTTACTCACGCGCGCATACATACATATATGACTCGCAAAGGAATAGAAAACGTGTATTCAAAATGTTGTTTCAAAGTTAAAAATGTAGACTATAATTATACATCCGGTGTATGGTACGTCTTCGTTACTTCATCGATCACCGTGATAAATTTTGCGACCACATGAAATTTACTGCTATTGCATATGAATTTTCTCGCGGTGCGAGACTCCGCGCGAAAGCTCTGGTATATCCGTTTCATCTCGCGTCTCGCGATGAAACAATATTCGTGTAAAAGCTCATGAATTTGAACTCAACCATGAGATAAAGTTCATAATTGTGAATCTACGTATAGTACAAACGAACGAGTTGTGGGGCATGACTATTATATTCCAACGAGCATGAAAACTGTGAGTTAGTTTTGTGGAGTAAGAGTGACAGAGTTTACTTTCGAGTAGTTGCTGTACACGTTATATGATCTACGCATATCAATCAATTATCCTCTATAAGCATAAAAGATCCCTTTCGAATGCTGTGGCTGTTTTTCACTTTCGTGACGAATGATGTCATAGTCAGCTCCGCAAGAGCACCTCTGTTAAAAAGAAAGGTTCGCTGCACGGAACGTCCATCCATTACGCATAAATACAACGCTTTTCTGCCCGTTGACATCGCAGTGTACCGAAATCCTAATTTTCGCCCGTGTTTAAGATGATGTTCCTTTTTCTCATTCGCCTTTCTTCGGGATTCCAACAAACTTCAGTTTCGAAGGGTTCGCGGTATCCGCACAGCGTTGGAATCGAAGAATATGAAACTGTCATGGAGACGTGATATCTATAAAAACAGAAAACAGAGATCTAAAGGAGAAATAGAAGAAAAAAAAACAGGTTCATGAATCAACGGAATGAATGTCGTTGAAAAGTTTTCACGTTTTATCCGAGTGCTGAACTAGGCGTGGTCCATCGAACTCGAAGTACGTAGTTACATAATTTCGCGAACTCCGCATTATAACAGAAGCCCAGGGGCGGTTTTGCATATTCATTGTTTATCTATGAATTATTGTGACACGTCGCAACGCTTACCCGCGAGTTTGTAATATAGATTTTGGGTAATCAATAGCTAACTTCCGCTAGCAACTGGAAAAATATTAATCAAACAACTGTTTCGTTTCGAGCCGGTACTTACGGATTAACCATTATCCGTAATTATTAGGTACATTCAATCTACACGGGGTAAAACTGATCCTCGCTATTGAGAGAGGGAATCTCATCTATTGAACCAAAATTCAAATAATCGCGATGGCGGAGAACACTGAACATTTACTCGATTGGCTCATGTACAGACTTGTCGATCCAATTAATAATAACGAAACTGCGTGCACATGCAACATTTATAATGCAACTAGCGTTGCACGAGCGCACCGCATTTGGTCGGTCATCAACTTTTCATGATAGGAAATATAATACAATATATATATATATATATATACGATGTATGTATGTACGGATAGTAATACTTGCTTCGTTTTTGAAATATCCATTAAAATCTTGTTTTCTAGATAGGAAGATTCGCAAACTTGTATTCCATTCTATATTTGTTTCCCCTTTTTATCCATAATCCGATCCATCTTAGCTCAGCCTAATTGAATTCTAAGCGGCAGGCGCTCCACGCGAAGGATTTACCAGTTTCCGCAACTTTGTATTTTACAAGCTTGGCAAGGCTCTGTGTATATATCTCCAAACTTACTGGAGCTCTGCCGTTGAGTGGTTACGCTGAAAATGTACTTTCAATCGCCAAGATCGCATTCTGGATCTCGTTTACAAGTCTCGTAACGTGGTAAAAACAAAAAGAAAATTTATTTCCCCATCTCTTACATACCTACTCCGAAACAGAGAATCTCTCCGTCGGGCGACGACGCGCGACTAACCCTCATTTCCCCTGGTATAAAAATAAGAAGAAATCTTCTCTGAAATTCATATCACGTCGCGGGTATATGTTTTTTTTTTAAATCATGGAGGATGATTAACGCCACGTCGCGGTTGACGGATTACGGACAAAATTGCAATAAGAGTTTGCAACGTTAGCAAACTGAGAAACAGACGACGAACGAGATGAGGTACTCGTCGATCTGAGTACGAGGTACAGAATGAAAAAGTGCAAGTATTGCGGAGGAACGATTTTCAAATGGAGAAAAAAAAAACTGTTTTTTTTCCACAGTAGCACTCGAGCTGCTGAATAAAATAGAGCCTATGTATGTATATAGTAAACGAGATCTACGAAACTTGAGAAATAAGGTTTTTTATACTGCCGAAATAGGATAACAAACCGGTGTAAGGGTGCAGCGAGAATCAATTTCGGGCATATTGTCGCGCGTAACTTCCTTCTCAGTGTGTTTCTCTTTCGACGAATCCCATATCTCCATCTCCAACCCCATCCTCAGACACCCCGTGCGACTGTAGGTATATAATAACGTCGAACCGACTCGATCTGCTTGACACAGGCACACCCGAAACACCCGAAACAACCGGGTGGAAAAGTTCATCCGCGGGGCGGGTGTCCCTACGCATCTATGTGTGTCTACAGAAATGGGACTAACGTTATGTAATATGCGATAGATATATCCTATAAGCTAACTTTGGACATATGATGCCACGTATTCCCCGAAATGGTAGAAGGCAATATCAGTTGTAAAGCTTAGAACAAATGTTCAAATTTGTAACAAAATTTTATCGCTCATTTGACAGATGTTTTGCATCTATTTTTATTTGTAACTGTTATTTTTCTACCTTTCTTCATCACACAAAAATATTTCATTGTGAGAAACAAAATGTAACCACCTGCGATTCCTTCGTCTTTGGCAGAGGTGAATTCTTTATTTTTCCTTCCCAGAAAAATCACAATTATCCCAAGGTCACGAGTAACGATGAAAGTCGCAATCTTTGCTCACCGTTTTTTATGTTCAAACCTACAATTAGATCTTTCTGACAGAAATCCATATACGAGTTTATGGGTATAATTGACTCTGCAGGTTCATCCGTCGGGGGAGCATTCGAGCAAGTAAATTTAAATGGGACACCCTCGACCCATTTTCGTACAATACGTATTGAAAGTTATTATACGTTATACGCACTCTGATAGATACGGGTATACGTATGTGAGTTATACATACATATAATACCTATATACGCAGGAAGATAGATATGTTTTTATCGAAGCCTCGGGGTAGAACGAATTTCATACTTCGTAACCTTTCCAAATGAATGAACTGGCTGTTATTTCGTTTCGAGTAGAATTGTTTTTTTACAAATCACAGATATATATGCACAGTGATCAGGTCACGTCTTTTTGATGCCCCGATAAGAATACCGAAAATTTATCGACGTCTCTTTACTCCGAAACAACATTCGATTGGAAATAATCACGCTTATTTTTTTAACGCACGAGGCCATAGGTGTACGCGTCCACCAATCGTTGAACTAGATGAGCTGCAGGTAACATCTACGAAACCGTTCAACGCTCATCAGCCAGGGGCTGTAGACGCGACGCTGATATCTGCGAAGATATCGGTAATTATAAATGACCATGAATTATGAAAGCGCACCTTTTGTACACTGTACAGGTATGGCCCTAATTTCGTGGCATAATATACCCCGTGTAACTTGCAAGCTTTTGAACCGTAGGGCGAAATGAATACGTACAGCCTTCTCAGCATTCTATTATATACCTAATTTAAGCATACGCAAGCGCAATCCATCGGTTATTAGTTACCGTGTCGCGAAAAAAAAATAACATTACTGTTGATAAAAAATTCTGGCGGTCGAAAGCTCCAGGTAATTTAAGTATTATGGCTAACGACTAAAAAACGTATGTGTATGGAGATGCGAAAATTCATCTTAGAAAAAACAATGTACATCCTAAGCTACGGTAACGTGTAATATGAGATAACCTTCGACACTCTACGGATGATATGATCGAACGATTCGCAAAAACACGTTGTCTCGTTCGCGTATCGCTGAGCAGTTATGTACGCCTATAGTGGCTATATACCTAGGGATATCATTTTATGAGAAATACTCGGAGAAGAAAATGTATGAAATGCGGCCCGGTGTTTCGTTTCCATGGTAACGTTTCGGAACAGCCCGCGTCATCTCCAAGGTGTCTCAAACCCGTTGAAAATAAGCTGTGTGAAGTGATGAAAATGGAAAATGAAAACAAAGAACGCAAAGAATGAAGGAAGAGTTATGAAACATCAGAGAATAAGTTTGCATCTTTGTACATTACAGATGGACAGGTAGATGTTACATATGTACATGTACAAAGATGCATGTATACACGGTCAATATAAGGGCACGTCATAATATCTCCGTCTATATAATATCTTCACCGATATTTTTCCACAACTTTCGATCCTCCGGATGAAAAATGATGGAGAGAAATGATAATTATTCGGTCATATTGAATGATGATCTATTGTGCAAACAACGAATAAAAACGCGTGGACAGTGACGCGAAGACCGACGCCCGAAAATCTCTTGAAACGGCTAGTGATTTGCTCGTTTTTTTTCTCTCTCTCTCTCTCTGAATCGCTGACAAAACAGTCGCGGCTGTACTTTGTTTCTTTCGCAAGGGACGTGACACCCTTTAACGTTATTTTGCAGCCCCCTGCCACGTTTAACCCCGGCCCTGCATAGCGGACACGGAAACTCATATTACTTCGTCGACTCGTACCGACGACGCGAAGATCGAGTTTTCCCGCTCCCCTTGTTGATGATCATCCCCGCGCGAGCTTCCTTCGCGGATGGGTTTCTCCAACGATACTTGCCGGTATTATACTTGCGAGACGTTACGCATAGTTTTGGAGTTTTGACAAACAACCGAGGACCTGCAAGGATACAATACACAAACCGCAAACTTTCCAGCGAAGCTATTATCTCCTATTACCTAATAGGTATATTCTATGTACGCCCGGTTGAGTTGATTGTGAAGCTAACTAACAATTCGCGTGCCTACTCATATGTTGTATTTCTCGTTGTCAGTTATTCCGCACAAACCAGTCTCCGTGTAGTTCATAAAATTACGAGCATTTACGAGAAAAGTAAGTAAGTAAAGTAGGTAAAAAATAAAAAAAAATAAAAAAATGGAATGAAAAGGTGCCTGAGGCTGTTGATACATACATTCGGCCCATTGTGTACCTTTACGATTCAAACAAAACATAGTTCGAGTTTCTTCCTGCAGAAATTCGATCAGCGGAAAAGAAAGATGAAATTTTCATCCATACGTCATAAGTAAACAGAGCACTCACCTGTAATATCCAAGTATTTTAAAACTCAGATGTTAGTGTGTACAAACCAACTCCAACTCCATGTAACCGACGTTGTATACACTCGAATATTCTTATTGTTAGATACTTTTGCAGTTTCATGCACTCTCGTTAAGAGTATTCAAATTTTTTGTCGGTATGGAAATATGAAGACAAAAACGTGGTCCGCCGTCACCAACTCCCAAGTTCATTCTGTAATGAGACGTCTCCCAATAGTCGATATATTGGACACATGCCTGAAGAAACTATGCAAGAAACGTAAAAATTTTCAAATAAAAAAGCTCCACATTCATGCAGTTATAATCTCGGATAATAAGATTAGTTATTTCTATTGTATGTAAAAAATTCTGAATAATATGCTGAAGGCATTTAATTCGAGTGAAGAAAAGGTTCCGGATGAAACGGGTCAGTGAATTAATTAGTCGGTATAAAGAGAATGGATGAGATCTCATTGTCAGCCATTGATACGAGCTCTGCATTCTTTGACATGAAAATAGTAAATCCTGACGAGTTTCAAAGTATGCGAAGTCCGCGTAGAAGTAACATCGTATGCCTAGGCGATGCCACTGTTTCTGTGCGCGGACGATACGCCATAAAATGATAAAAAAGTATTCGACCGATTGATAATTAAAACATATATCTCGCATCCAATATAAATTCGGGCTTTCAATAAAATCGTATCCATACGCACTATAGTATAGGTGTAGCGAAACAAAACCAGTCGGCAATATGGAAAATAATTTAATCAAATTTCTGCAGCAGACGGATATGACCAATGGTATAAATGAAAATCAAAATATCTCATACTATATGGAATTGACGTACGGGCACGTATGATTCGTATATCCGACCAACATCCATTTCTATCTACAATCACCGCACCTATAACAACGTTATTCGGCTACAGTAAAATATTGAGGAAATTACAATTAGGCCAGAAAAAGACCAGAAATCTACCCAAATTTTGAGAAGAAATTCCGACTCATATTCATTCCGGGACGTGCATATTATTCAGCAACGAGGTATAGATTTGTATAAGATGAAAGTCACGCACCCCCGGAACATTTAATTTGTTATTCCAACGCTACCCCAAGAGGGTGGTGAATTTCATGTTTTATTTTTTTTTTTTTGTTAAGTAGTACGTTTAATCGACAAAAGGTCCCGACCGTACCGGCAACGAAGCTTCGCCAGCTGCTACCACCTATCGACAGAGGAGGGAAAAGTTGCATCGGGGGACCTCGGATGCCCTGGAGACTTCAACGCGTGGGGCAAGCCAAGCATAGATGAAAAAGAAATGGCGGCTATATTCCCCACCAAAACTTGAGCGTACCATACCACCGCCGAAGGTGGCGAAAGAACAGTCATCTCGGTACCAGCCAGTTTGTCGCTGTTTAGATGAGCTCCGCCCGGGCTCACGTCGTTTGAAGTCACCTGTCAAAAAATCGATAATATAATCCGATCTTCGCGTCGAACCCGGCGACACGAACGGAGACTTCAACGCCGAGATATTCTGCGGTATTTTAATAAAATGAGGCGAAACAACTCGAAAACTGTAAAGAAAATGTGACGTGAGCCGTCAGTCAGCTGTTAATAATTTCAGAAAAACACTACATGATTGTATGTATGTATGTCTTGATCGTACATGGGAGTGCGCATATATAGTGCAAACGTAACAAAAGTTCTTCTTTTTATTTTTTTCGTTCTTCAAAGTTTCGAAATTATTCCGTAGAATAGACCATAAAAAAAAATAAAGTTGAGACGTTCTCCAAAATGTCAGTGCAGAAAAGGACAGAGTTTCGTGATGCCAGAATGACAACAATGTGGTGGCTTTTAGCGATACTGGCTGTCAGTGAGGTAAGAAATGTATTGTATTGTTTTCTTGTAAATTTGTAAATAAAAAATTGTGAATGAATTTTGAAAGCCAGAAGACACACTAATCGAGATAAAATATAAGAACGTCGTGACGCAGCAAGGTGAGGCCGCAACCACCTCACCTTCGGACCTGAATCCTCCGTCATTGAAAATTCTCGGAGGACTTGACGTGACTCAATTGTACGCGCATAAGTGTACGCGTCATTCTATAATAATAATTAGTTGTAACGTGGTTACAGTTGTTTATTTCCGTTGAAACGATCCTCGTGTATTTATAAGCGCGAGCGCTCAATGTCGCCAATTGACATTCAGTGCAGCATGCCCGCGCGGCTCGTTTCAACGGTCAAACTGTGAGATGGAACACATGGTGATTCTTTCATGAACATTTTCATTTAAATACAGAGGTGCGCAATGTCTCGTAATATATGCGGCGTATGAAACCCGTTTTACCGATATATCCTGCATTCTCAAACGTCTCCGATCGAGTCTCCGATGCCCATCGGTCAAAGCGTAATTATAACCGGATACCGGCGTGGCAAAAAAAAAAAAACATAGGAATATTATAATCGAAACGTAAAACGAAAAATGAAAAATACTCAGTTTTCGCGACCTGCCGTACGACCACAAGCTTATCCAAAAGATATTTTTCACTCACAATCAGGCTTACGTAACTATACATATGTATACTATAGGATTCATTTGAATCCTATGATCATTCGAACGGTATAACTTGGCGAATTAGCCACGTGCGCACCTTAACGATCTCATTGTTAGATAAGAATAAGACTTGTAAGTCGTTTTTATTCCGGTTTTTCTTCCTCTTAGTTTCGCTAGTTTTAGTGAAATCAGTAATTCTGTCTTTTTCGTTCGGGATAAACGACCCGACAATTCTATTACAGGATATTAGGATACTTCTCTACCGAAATTCCGGCGTCTCAATGATCGACCGATCAATGCCTTCGGGCAACTCGTCGCTACAGCAATATAGCGTATACATATTGTAGGATCAGATCAATTGATCCTGGATGACAAACAAGCCGATGTTGAACGAGTAACTATAATGTATAATTCGAAGGCTGAATATGAGGTATGGATCTACACATGCCCATTTAAAGCACCTGGGACACTATTATTAGATAAGAACCGGCCTACGAATGTCCAGCATTTCAACCTACGCAATATGACGTCGGTTTGACATTGCGAAAGTGGTATTATACATAGGTATATGACTGAAGTGTGCAACTACTGGAAGCGCGATGTGGTGTAATAATGTGGGAAGGCATACGTACATACGTATTAGTTTAGGAAATCGAGTTTATACTCCTGATCGGGTTTGTCCTGAACCGGCCACCGAATCCAGCTTTGACGATTGAATTCGTACCGGTAAAATGCATAAACGTATACAACCAAAGACACTCTATAGAAATGCTGATGCTAATGCGAGAAGAGAAATATGTATAAATGAACGATCTCCGGAGGCAGGACCCTCTGCATCGGCTTGTAATTCCTTACGAAATCCTGATCCGGTTTATATTTTCTCGAACAACGCGCGATGATATGGTGAGCGTGTAAATCATTAAGCCGGTATTTGTAGAGTAGTATACCACAGTTTATATACATACAACCCAACTAAAAACTAGTTATTTGTTGTTCTTTTTTTCACCCATGACTATACCACTTTCTATTATCGCCTTGTTGCATAACGTTCAATCAAGTCTTGATCGCTCGGGAAATGAAGAATCAAACTATTCGAAACGTCGCTCATTACGAATGATTTCTTCACCGCGGTATCAATGGATATAACAACGATCGTCTTCGCGACCGCTGAGTCATACGAGTTCGAAACTCGCGGTCTTAACGAAGAATAGAGAATAGGAAAATAAAAAAAGATTACAGGCACGTAATGTGTACGTGGTATATCGTCCGATAACTACGAAATTCCAAATTTCGCGGAAATTATCGTTATCAAGTACTTTGAAAATATGTAGAAGCATTCTGTACATAGCGCGACCACTCGAGGGAACTACTCCGTATATCATATCCATATACGAGTCGTGAAATATCACGGGTGTAATACTTTAGGCCCTGTCAAAATACGAGTAAGAAAATACGGGTAGATTTTATCCTATGCACGAAATATGTAGTATAGGTATACATCTCACTCTCGCATTGTACCGTACGTATAACTATATCACATAGACCCAGATTAATCTGTATAAAGCACTGTGCGGTCAGCGATTCCTAAGTCCCGCGTAATTTAATTATACCAAAGAATAATTCATGTCATGACATATGTGCGCAACATTTGTCAGCCGCATATCTCATCTCCGTTCCCCCGTACATAGGTGTATAGATACTTTAGCTTACCACATATACAACTCCTGCGTTAAGCATAGGTACGTACAGGTCATTGTGTGAATACTCGCGATGTATCGAAAAGCACGCAGGAAGTTCCTACGCGTGAAGATTTTAAACCGGGAATCACGCATCGGTGTTTTATTTTGTTTTTCTATTTTCTATTTTCTCTATACCTCTTTTTAAAAATAAAATAAAAATAAAATAAAAATGGTGCAAAAACATCGTTACTTAAACGAAAACGCATTAACTAGGTATACATACCTACACGAAATGAATATGTAACGCATGTATGCGTGTACACGATATCATCGGTGCCCGCGAACAGCTGTTACCCGACTGTACCTAATGCGCAACAGTTTTTCTAAATAGACTCATACGAAATCGCCCATTTTAGATTGTTCTAGGACAGTAGCATTTGTATAAATATTAGCGCAGGTTTTTCATCAATTCGTTACACTTACCTAATTCAAAAGCAAATATACGACCCACAAGTATCACGCATATTTTGCTCATTTTTTTTCACTCGGTCATAATTTATTTCCTATATCCTTCAATTTTCCAACGTATTAATACGCGTGTCGTGAACTTTGTTTTTCTCAATTCTTCGATACGATCATCGCATACCCATTAGGGCAAAAAGAATTTCTATGAAAATTATAGTTTTCAATTAACGCCTCGAGTGGAATACCGCTCCAAATTATTTGTAATGAGAGCTACGCGGCTACTTTTCAAACCTCTAGTGCCTCCGTTGAACTGAAATGTCGTATGTACGAAGTAAATGTTATCTACCAATCGCACGGCATACATGTAGATATGTATATAATGCACCGTTCATTGCGGTATAGCTACGAGCTATGGGGTAGACAGAACTCGGTGCAGAATACCGCGTTAGTAAAGATGATTTAAGTGCATCTTGAAGCCGCGAGTCCTACAGACCTCCTTTATCCCACTCGCTTCTTCCCTTATCCCATTTTCTTTTTCCTCTCTTTTCCTTCCATCCTTTCATCTCGAGTCGGTGACGTCGTAAAATGCAAAACCGAAGCCCTGCGCCATCCATTCAGTCCGCGCTGGATCAGAGATCGAGCTGCTGCTGCACTCAAGTAGCGAAAAAATTTTACGGCAAATCCCCAGCGAATAAATATTATCTCCGACTCTGATACGCGAGAGGGACATGATATATTATATAGTCGTTATTTTTATATTTACTTTTTAATATCTCGAGTACTTGCGATTACACCCATTAAAATTAATCCTTTCTATCGCTCGACGACGTTCGCGTCGTGTGTTTTATTCGGTGGACTTACGTTCGTTTTTCTTTTTCTTTGTTTTTTCTTTTTTTTTCTCTTCTTCTTTTCATCCCTTGAGAACTACGCACATCAATCGCTGTACCACTCATTCGTACATGCAATTATGACTGTTTGAATGTATTTTGATATCGCAAGTTCGCATTGTGTGTTTTATAGGGATAGTCGCGTATCCGCATAGTCAAATCTGTGCGAAAAATGTTTGTCATTAGCGTCGCAATCGTAGTTATGAGAATGATACGGTTTAGCAGTGTAGAATTACCGCAGTGTAAGAAAGTAGATATGGTACGCACGTATATATGTATTATATGGTATATACGAGGAACTATACCACCTCGCGAATTGCAGCACCACGTAAAACAGGTAACAACAACCATTCATGGTAAAGTCGCAACTCATTGAGAGCGCAGCTTTTTAACTACATTACAAATTCACTTTCTCGTTTATCAACGAGTTGTTAGGCTAGCTTTCGTGAATAATCGCACAACCTAAACAAGAGTTTAATCGTTAGTTTTTCACGCTGTGAAGATACAGTTTCGTAATAATTCTTGCCACTTAATTATATTTGATTTCTAATTGGCGGTGAACCACACCGAAGCCGATGTGCTATTTGAATACTGTAAACTATACACCCCTATATGTATACACCTGTAGATAAAAGTGGGGAAACAAGCAATTATACCACTCGATCGTTCAGAGCCCGGTATAAAATTAGGACCGCGCATCGCCGACATAAAATCCAGTATTAATTATACATCGTATACCTCGCATCGTATTAATCAATTCGACCAATTTAACACGTTTCGTTCTACCGCTCGTAGGAACCGAAAAAACTAAAAATAAAAATACCTAGCTCGCGCGAATGACTCGGAATAAAAGGAAATTTCTATTCTAAACAAAAAAAAAAAAAAAAAAAAAACGATTCGGCAGACGAGCTAGCAACGTCGTTAGTATTGAATAAATTACCATCTAGGAATATCACATGTAGGAATATCGTAAAGTTTCACGATGATCGTATATACATAATATACGTATAATGCATCTCAAAATAACGTGCTCAGGATCGTGCACATGAATATGCAGAAATATGCTCACCAGAAACAACGTACGTTAAATTTTGTACAACTCTACCGAGAAGGATGGATGGATATCCCACTCTGGACATTACCTATAGGTATGTGTACGTACACATACCTATACATACACATGCTCTCAGTTTCGCACCGACAGAGGCTGAGAAACAAAGTTTTTCGTAACACTGAAGAACCTATGTTAGAAGCAAATTAGTTAAAGAGTTAGTTTACACTCGTGTTCATACGTAAGTACCAAAGTCTGGTGGTTTTCGGGTTCTTTGGCTAGAGCGTGCCGAAGATTACACTCGAGGAAAGGTATTTTCTGTACATGATACGTACGTACGGAATAAACTGTCGTTCGACCATATGTACATACATACATACGTCCGCACTGCGAATACTTTTCATCGAAAAGTTAAAATGGATAGAGCATCGCCGTTATAGTACAACCCCGTTTATTGAAAAGTTTGTAAAAATGGAGACGTTAAAGTTATATAGATATGCGAGTATGTAAGTGAATATACATAGATACCAACGTACATGTTTATAGCGTGTAACTCTGGGACTCGTTATTCGTTAGTTATACGCACACATACATATGCATATATTTGGTTTTATATACTATACGCTATATAGCGGCATGCATCATCGGGCTTTTTCACGTGGCAATAAAGAGTTGAAAACTACTATACGTATAGACGGTACGGTGGTATAATTTTACTTCACGATTCAACCATTGAAGGCAGAATTTTATTTACTTTTTTTCACGCTCGTGTAATATCCCGTTTACTCTGGCGATCGATCATTACCGTATCTACGTGTATGCAATTAGCAGCAATAGAAAAAATAATTAATTATCATTAGGGCGTATTAATTACCTCTATATACAACGTCCCAGCGATATAAATACTTACGTATATATATGTATATGAATATAGTGAAAGCATACGGATGGATGAAAATAACGTACGGTTTATTTATTTTCAATGAAATCATACACATAAATCTCGACGGAGGCTTAATGAGATTCACTTTCATCATCTGTCAACTGCATCGTGCATACGACTACCCCTGAAACCGATTGGTAGCGAGTGAGAGCAAAGGAAACGAGAAGGAGACACGTTGCGATACTCTGTTTAGAAACACGAAGCCCTCGCCGAATGATTCCGCTCTACTTTTCGCTTCCTCTATTTCCATGATACAGAGTTCATGCACCTTTACGCTAGTTACACTTTGCACTAATAATATAACACTTTCGTAGCTTTATTAAAACCGTATGTATGTACATTCGTTCGTGATTCACACCGACATTTATCATTTATAATTATACCACTCATTACCGACTTATATATGCCAAAATTTTAATTCACACCTGCGAACCGCTTCTTTTTTTCCATTATTTCTTTTCAATCAGGTGCACGATAAATGTACAAAGTTACCAGAAAATAATCAGCGCTTTGGATCTTAATAGTCGTGTTATTCCATTTTTTTCGATTTTTTTTTTATTTTTTTTTTTTTTTCAACTATATCGTCAATCAATAAATATCGTCGATTAACAAAACGAAGTGTACGTTGGCATCGCCTTACCCTTTCGTTCTGAACTGACTCCTATATGTTCGAATGGAAAGTAAGATGAAATACTTTCGATGCGTCATCTCGAGTATCGCAGGAGAAAGTGAATTCGGACGATGAGCACGGAAATCCTAGGCGCGATAGACCTCGATGACCCTCGACTTTGTACATATACCTACTATTATAGGAATACGTTGCGTGAACGTAAAGAGCCACAACTATTACGTAGTGGCATACAACGCGCGCTGCGCATCTACCGGGTGAGCGAGTGTACGTACGTACGTAGTGTATGTCAGAAATCTATTTTACGCCGAAAGAAAAAAAAGGAAATAAAGAACGAAGTGATGGAAAATGCGAGGCATTCGCTTGCGTAACGTAACGTGCATGCGGGAGAAAGTTGAAGTTGCAATGACTCGACACTGACCGATCCGAGAACGGGGATGCTTGCTGTACGCGGGCGATCGGAGTGAATGAAAAAGCGAATGAAACGAACGTTGTTCGAATTTTTTATCCCGTCGAGAGACTAAGGGATAACATGTATAATATTTATCAAGCTATAATGTATGTAATATATGTACATACGTATACGTACATACACACCTATGCGGTGAAACGAAGTGCGGGTAACTCTGGTTTACCGTGTCACGATACGCTTTAATCTTTTACCTCATGACTTAGCACGTGCCCACGTGTTTTGTATTCAAAGTGTCGGGGTACTTCCTGCAGCAGCGGTAGCAGCAGGATCAGGAGTAGCGGCGGGGTATAGCGTATAGTCCTCGCGCAGGTACTACGCTGGCGGCGATGTTTTGTTCGGAAGAACGTGAGAACAAATGCATGCAGATTTCCTAAGACGCTGATTTTACAGAAAGTCGTTTCGACACTCCTAAGGCTATCGCCTACCGTATAACGTCGCCTATATTATACCTACATATATATATATATTTATATAAATTTGAATAGAGACCGCACAAATACCGCGTGCGGTTTATACAAACTGATGGAATTCATTTTTCTTATTCAACCTCGTCGTCGTCGTCGTACGTACCGAACAGAAAGTACCACCTTTTTGTGATCGTGAAAATGTTGAAACTCACGCTTCACACGATAATAATAAAATATGCTCCAGGGTCTTCCATACGTGATATCTGATATAATACGAACTATATACGCCACACCGACGTCGCTGAATATTACCCTACAGTCGAGCACGGTTCTGTTTTCGATTTTCATCGCGTCGCCCCTTCTTCGTCTGACCCGGTAGGCTGTACCGATATCATATCTTTTTATCGAAAATCTGATCTCGACCAAGGGGTCGTGTCTAAAGCCTGTATGTGGGTATATGAAGATCACTCCATATAGCTATAGGTGTATACTTAGGATGGTGAAAGCGACTTGAACACCTCGGGATATTTTTTTCGAAAATGAAAAGGAATTGCACGAATTTCTTTTTAACGAATTAAAATCTTTTTAAATGATTTCATAAAAATTACGGTTGAACTTGGAATCGGGTCGTCTAGAAAGTCGGATGATTGAAGGAGTATATATCTCCCCGTAAATATCGTTACGCAAATTTTTTACTTTCGCGATCATAATTATAATTATAATTCGGTTGAATCGAGTGCAAATTAACGTCAATAGAAACTCGTTTCACTCCTTGGAGTATCGGCTGCCACTTGGTGTTAACGAAACCTTCAATTTGTGTGTTTAAATCGACAAAGCGAAACCTTACGGTTAACCAGTGGAAACCGTAAGTTTATCGATTCCAATCACGAAGGGAGGACGTCACGTAACATTCATAACCCAGTGAGCATGGGTCGGAATTATTTTCCGGTTTCGTTCGTTTCATTTTATTCTTTCTCTTATCGGACGATTCAAACTCCACCACGTCCGAGAGATTTCGACGCTGATAATCTAACCACTGCATTTACATAGATGGCTGTAACCGTACAGAGTAGGCATATGTATAGATTCTATGGATTCTGCTTCCAGTCTTCTTATTTCATTCCTAGGTATTCGGAAGTGTAGCCGTTCACCGATATCACATCGCTCATTGATGAAATTGGTGATGTTGAGAAATGAAAGAAATACTAGAAATCGCGCGTAGTACTAAAAGAGGTCGACTTTCGAGATAAGCGAAGGCCTTTTCAGAATTCACAATCAAAGTCTGACTGGAGAAAACGTTAAAGTTTACCTCACAAAAGGTGATTTCACACAGTTTCGTGTACGCGAGTGTCTATAAAGGTGTTTTATACACACCGGCTGAGACAATAGCCTAGCAAACCGTAGGTAATAAGGAATGTACTTGCCACAATTTTCTAACAGTGTAAACTGGGCCATTGTCAAGTTTCTTAGGAGGTCAGTATATGTATAATATCGTACAAAAGTACGCCGGATATGAAGTAGAATAATTGTTAAGAACTGACGGGAAAAGCGAGGAGAAAATCTTGAAATGAAAACTGGAAGAATCGTCTTTGTCGAGGTTTTCATTTATACAGTCGAGGGATAAGATCCAATAAATATAAACGAGTTTTCACGCGCGCATTACGGTTTAATTACCTAATAGCTTAGTTAATGGATTAAACAGGGTGAGAAATTTAACACCTTGTTACGATAGGGCGTCGCGACGCCAACGTAGCTGAGGGGAGTCTCTAAACGGAGGTCGAAATCCGAATGTGATACCTCTCCGAGGTACGCCGTTGAAATGGGAAGGGAGTTGCGTCCTTATTATTTAGAGCGATCATCCGTAAGGGATAGATATTGTTACGGACGTTGGATGGTACAGTTCCGCCCGCAATGCTCCGAACCAAATGTTTCTGTCATAAAACACAAAAGCAAAACGTTCTCCTAGCAAGTTGAATTCTGCCGAATAATGCTTTTCGCACACCTCTGCTACCAAATCCAATCCCTAATTCCTTCAGAGGCACTTGCCAACGTATCAACAGACACTCTTCTACACCTACGAAACATTTGATTCCAATTTTGTCGATCTATCGCTTGAATTTATTTCATACGTGCCGTACCAATATTCATTTTTTTCTTTTTTTTTTTTTTTTCTTATGCCCTTGCTGGTAATTTTTTTTCACAAGAAAAATGCCAACATGCGAGTTTGGAATTTACGAGCACTCTTAAGTTCCTCGTAACTTACGATCCACGCAAGCCTTAATCTTGGCGAAGAGAGTATGAATAACTACCTCGCAAGTGTGCACGTTTGCAGAGGGTTGTATACAGTGATCGTAACCGTACGCATATAGGTGGAGGGATCGTAAGGTTCACTCGAGAAGGACATTGTTCAATGACATCGTATACACGCAAGGACGCTGAGAACTAACAAGTGCGATGTACCAAGCAGCGACCCGTCGCGTCATTTCCCTCTTCGGAGCACACTAATTTTCAGAAGTATGCGTTATTCGCGGTTCAGGGAACACCGACGTCGTCGTCGACGACGGGAGTCGCCTCGATCCGCCGTCTCGACGGCGGTGTATTACGTATCCGCGTCTCTGCAGCAACGTGCGCGGCGTTAGCAACGTCGCGTCACGGACAAATCAGCGAACACGATGTGAGACAGCCTCATATCCACGGCTATACGCTACGTTACGGAAGAAACGCTCCTCTGAGACATAGATACGTACGAGCGTACATCCGTATATATATATGTATATATATATATACGCAGGTTTTCACATGCGAGGAAGTCGCACATGTCTCTCTGGCTGGCTCGAAGGAACGTTGAAACAATGCGTCGCTGTTACCTCTCCGCGTTACCAAAAGGACCTCCAAGATAGAAGTGAAGAGTCACCCCACCTACCCACCTACCCTACCTACCTACCTACCTACCTACCTCATACCTCTACTGCGACTTGTTCCGCGTTCTATTTAAAGCTGATATTGCAGAGCGGAGACTTCCAGGAGTTAATTCGCAGACTCGTCCTAGACTCGGATCATAGAAAAATAACACGTCTATGCTCGGATCGTTCTTGTAGAATTGGTATGCAGATATCTTCGACAGAAAATCAGTACAGCAATTATAGTTCGATATCGCATGGCCGTATCGGGTCACTCGTCACTTACAAGTTTTCCCCTTTTCTTTCATCCGATAGATTCATATGATAGATAGGTGGGGCGTGTGCTAATTCATCATCTATTAATACAATTTGCTCGTTGATGCATATGGGAAATATGTGTTATGACTCGCGGCAGTCTCTCCAATGGCGAATGGTTGTAGTTGTAAAATAATCAATCAAGTCATTACGATGACGCGTTACATCATTGGGCCTGACACGTACATTTCTTTCTTCTGACTCTTCATAAGAACGCCGAATGATGTTGCTTTTGAAAAAATATTCTCCTCTCGAATCGCTAACTGTATATACAATCGCTGCGGTGCTAAATAAAAAGCAGTTGACAAAAAAAAAAAAAAAAAAAAATGTCCAAACATCATCGTAACACCCGGTATAAAGGTGAGTTCATGCGTGGCTATAAGAGAATTCATTACTATGGGTTCGGTTATCTTAAACTCGAATCTTTATATACGAGGCAGCTGTTCAAAGTACACGACGTTTCGCTGGTCGGTGAATTTTCGGCCTCCACTCGCCGCGTCCTGACTTTCCTGATGCCCTTTCCAGGCTCTCGAAATATCAGTCGCGAGTCGGAAGAATTACCGCGACGATCTGACCATCTCCCCGGGGCACAACGAATACTCGTTATCGTTGGTACCTCTCATTCGCTCAATGCAGGCTTACGTAACCACTTGTACTCGTTAAAGGCGTACACGTATGCACAATACCTTTAATCAAAGCGAATACATGAGAGCGACGTTATATCGAGATTCCTTTTTACGAAGGTGATTGAAAAAGATTAAAAGCCGCAACGGCAGCCCGTACACGAATAATAAGGTAATAATCGCTGGATCCAAGTTAAGAAAACGTTATCTTTATCGGATCTTAAATCCAGCTTTTCACCGAGGTACTTTGAAGATTGAAAAACGACCGCACGTATACACGGGGGTACAATAACAGCTCTTTCGTAGTGTAAAGGTACATATAATACGATAGTTGATACTTAATATAAACGGTGAAACAATCAGGACGTAGATGCCTCCGGTGATCCGCCCCTAATACCGACTTAAACTTAATCTCGGTTCGTTATTGCCCAGACGTTTGAGATCCCTCTCGCTTATCTCGTTACAGCCTCGAGTTATCTCTTTGGTATTGCAACAGGCGAACAGGTATATATATATATATATATATAATACCAAAGGTACCTACCTGCGATCGAGTATACGAAACCAACCTTCTCTGAGAAAGTATTTGAAGCCTGAGGGCAAGCGGAGGAGCCCCAAATCGCCGACCGCCGTGTTGTTGACCCTTTCCTTTACTGCAGCTATCCGAGGACTTTGCTTCTTTCGAGCCATGGCCATTTTTGTTACTTCTTTTTTTTTCTTTTTACGATTCTCCGATCCACTACGTGTGTGTGTGTGTGTGCGTGTGCTTCTTCACCCGCGTCCCTACCTGTGCGCGGAGAAAATTTCAACCGCCCTCACCCCCCCCCCCGCCCCGCCCCGACCTACACCGTGTACCAAACTTCAAAGGTTTGCCCCCACCTGTGCGGCGATACCGATGCCGCTGTTTCCAATGTTACTTTAGATTCCGCAGACTTCTGGCTCGCGAAACATCGGACCGCAACGAGATCCTCCGCAATCCTTAGTTCCGAGCCTCCAGGTTTCGTTTAAAGCTCGTTTATCGACCTGCCGCAGGTTCGAAGGAGGCGACGTATGCGACGGTATACCTACCTTCGCCAGCGCGTGTTCTCCCTAAAATGAGAGATAAGAAGTAACAATAAAACTGAACACTCGGACTCTATCGAGTCGTATGATTATTCGGGGCCTTCGGCGTCGGCCGATCCGAATGAAAAAAAATCAAAGAAATAGATGAAAGGTCTTCGTTCGTCCGCGAATTATTTGGATCGTTTCGAAGGCGCGTTACGTATCGGCGAATCGAGATGGATGAGATACGAAAAAGGAACAGGGATAGTACAATTAATCGCCGAGACATGCAAACGTCTGATATACAGTTAACCGAGCTATGGAACGGATAGACCTAGACTTTATCCTCCGAACATTACTCTTGTTGGAACTCGCCCAATCAGAACTATCCTTCGCGAGTTATGATCCCTGCACCGTGACAAATGCGCGAGTCGCTATGTCGGATAAAAGCAGCAAACGGTCGAGTGTAGGTATATGTGTGAATCTTTAGTATACGTACACATTCGCGCATTCATCCGTACGTACATGTTTCGCGAAACGTGCCGTAGGATACAAACCTGGGGTACCCCGCAGCAAACACCCCGGTGCAGTCCATGACTCGGAAGGGGTCCTCCGCAGACTGCGGCCGCTCGCACCGACTCCCAAGAGACGAATGAAAAAAAAAAGAGCAAACAAAGAAAAGGAAGAGAATCATGCACGCTCGCGTACAGACTAATCCGTTTGTCATTAGGAGAGACTGATTTAATTGCGTATAACACGACACGTGCAATTCATGTCGGTTGAAGAATAGCCCACAGTAGATGTACGCGATATACGTATGTCTATGTACCATTATATTTATGTTCTCCGTGCAAGATCACTCGGATTCAATTGCCCCCCTTTATTCCCCCCCCCCCCCCTCTTCCTCCTCGTAGATATTTATATTCGCGGTCCAGGAATATACGTATAATGATATGCCTGCAATTATACCCGAACGCATCGCCTTTCTTGTACAAGTATAAATATATCGGAGGCCATTGAACGCGTAGATTATTAATGCCGAGGAGAAGCGAGGTGCGAAGAATGATCTTTTGTTCCAAGATTATTTTTTTTTTTCTCTCTTTTTTCTCAAATGTTCTTCTCTGTGGGGAAGTTTTAACTCGTCGGAATATCGTTGTACGAAGGTACGAAGGTATAACATCTCTGCATGTAACCCGTACGTGTGAAACATGCACCGAGGTTATAATAAGGTAGGTAAGATCTACGCAGGTATAGGTATGTACAAGAAACCGGAACTAGGTTTTACGATAAAATAATTCTTTATTTTTCCGTCGCTCTTGGAATCCAGCAAATGTTCCAGTCGATTCTCTTAACGTGTCACGGTGTACGTCGATGGTCGTAGATGTCTGCGGGGGTCTTGCTCTCGAGTATATATCAGAGATCAGATCGTTACCCGCACGCATTCCTCAAATATTACGGGTTATACACCAGCCATACCCATAGGTTGGGTGCAATGTGCTGGGGGCGACCTACGCGATTGGTAGTTATGCCAAGGAATTTACCGAAAAGGAAACAGCAACGTCTTCATACTGTTTTCTCGATCATCCCACCGAGGAATCCGAGGGTCCTGGGTTATTATAGGGGTAATTTTGCGTCAATCGAAATCACCGAGCTCAAGTTCTATACGGGGAGAATTTATTAAAGACTGTCCGGTAATAAGGGAGAAAAAAAGGACAAAAATAATAAAAAACAAAATAAAAATATCTCTCCGCAAGAACGTGGGCGTACAGGTGATACGAACTTTATTCGTACGTGACGTATAATATTCTACGGGGAACAGTTTTGTCCTGCCTCGCAAAATCCGTGCAGTTACACGCACGTATACAGTATAACTATTATTGTTTGCTTTTATACTTACCGAGCAAAGTTGTTCCCTGCTCTCTGCTTTTACTGCGAGATTAATTTCTGCTAAGAATATTTCTAACGCTGAAAGCAGCAAGACTTGAATACGTATAGGTGTAAAACGATTGATTCAGGGCCCAAGTCGTTGCGTGAAGATAACGTCCAAAAATTTGGAGAGAGAAAAAAATTCTGCCGAAGTTTTTAAAAGCACTCTTATTACGTTATGACGATAAAAAGGGTTGAACAAATTGCAGCGTGACGCATAGATCCCATGGATCGGAATATCTCGAAATTTTGCGATCCATGAAACGGGCGGACTATTTCTCCGAACGCGCGATCGCTCTGGTGCGCGATCTTTTTTTCCCCTGTTTTTTTTTTTTTTTTTTTTTCTACTCATTTCGGAGGAAACGGTTAGAGAAGTCTGCGCTCTTATAGACACCGGGCAAAACCCGAACCGCGGTAGTTCTTTTCACGCTGTTGCAAAAGGTTCGGTGTTCCGGCGGGACAGAATACATTCCTGATAAATTGCCAAGGAGTAAGAGTGGACCTGGAAGCCTGAAACTGAAAGTTTGCGTGGGTTGACAGCTGCCGCGCTTGGACCGGTCTGCCCGAGAATCGAGCCAAGTAAAGCCGTGCTTCGGACGAACGATCTCGCGGGAGTGGCGAATGGCGTATGCATATACGTGTATATAGGGTGTTTCCCAATTGCAGGACCACAGTTGCCAGCGGTAGTTTTATGCAGGTATTCTCGTAAGACCAAATCGTTCGTTCCAATCGTGATCAAAGAAAGCTGTAATGAATCGATTCAACGTGAAGACACGGAACTGAGAATTGCATTTATAAACGCCACCGTCAAACGTCGGTTCCTCGACTTGGAACGCCCTATAAACGACGTACATGGGAGGTACGAGTGACTGGCAGCGTCATAATTGTGCGTGCGGTCAAGACTGCATTAACGCGTTGGTTTTGCCGCCGATTATTATCTTTTTTTTTTTTTTTTTTTTTTCTTTTTTTCTTTTCTTCAAAAGCGCGTGCGGTTACTTTTCCACGATCATTGTCCGATCTGCAATTGTTCGAGGTAACCCACGCTCGCAACGACGCAGCCACCCTTTATGCAATTTGCTTTGAGCTTCTACCCACATATTCGTGACTCGAATGTATATGTATAGTTGTACCATGTTGTACCACATACCTATACGACGGGGTACGGTGGGCGCCGAGAATGACGCCACCAGAACCGAATCGAAACCATTACAGGTACGGACAAAATATCATGAATACGAGGTAACCCGAATGAATGCATTGCACGGTATACGTTGACGGTAAAATCAAAACTGTCCGATAATATACGCATTACGTTCCTAAATTAAATCAAAACTTCGTAACAGTATGCGAATGTAGCCGGATGTAAATCTCAATCAAATTATCCTCGGTAAACTAATGAGGAATGCCCGTTTATTCACCGAGCGAATAATTTAGCGAAACAACTTATATCTATGGCAAACATAAACCGGCGAACCTGATCTAACTCATCCTAATTCATTCTAATGTGGCCTAAACTAATTTAACACACCATAATGTAACCTTACTCACCCCCGTTACCTGACGGACAACTCCCCGTGCACACATGTCCTTTATACGTACAGAATGAGGCGTTAGTCAAACCGAACATCATCGGTATAAGGGACGCGGTTCGTTGGTACGGAATGTGTGTCCGAAGGGAAGATCCGAGAACAAGTGGAAAATACGCGTCATCGACCAGCTGTTGACGTTGGTCGACCGTACAGAAACTGGAACGGCAGAGACGACTGCGGAGCTGGCCCCGTTTAAATAAAAACTCGGTTAATTATCGGGATATGTACCGGAGCCGATGAAGATGACATTATCGTTGCAGAAATCAAAATCGGTCTCACCCGTAACGGCTGCGGGAGAACCTTTCGAAACCGGTTTCTCTTTGGAAAAATAATACGTGCGAAGATCACCACGGATAACTCAAGAGTTTATACGAAGGTAGCTTGTGAGTCCTTTATATTTGACATTGCACGCAACCGTAAAAGAGCTAAGCATATAGATCATCCTGCACTGGTGCTGCACGGGACACGATCGATGGCCTTTCTCGAGACGCGGGTATTCTGGACCGAATCTGATTTTGCGGTATTCCAGATCGATCGCACTCCGTTTCTTATCGGCGTTTGAACACGGAATAGGTTTATTAAATTTGTGCCCCGATTCATCAGCCACAAAATAATGTCCACAGTGCGGGGATGTCGTGAAACGGAAATTCCCAAGACGGGAGTCGAATCACACGAATCCATGTCCTTGGTTTGATTATAAAATACGCCCGTCATCTGCATACTTACGGTACATAGAAATGTGAAACGTATACTTGAGAAACATCTTGAAAATGTACGTAAGCAGGGCGTAATATGCATGGATCGCAGCTGATCTGCATCCAAATGGAGGCTTTCCGCCCGTAGCAACGGACAAGGGTCCTCGGGACACAAGTAGGTTTTTCTTTGGACGTTTTGTAGCCAATCTTTCATGCATAACACCGTCGTATAATAGCTATTTGTCATGCAAATAGACCTAAGAGACGGACAAGTAATAGATAGCAGCTATAGCTTTGCAGCGACGCGGTACCCGAATGGGTCAAAAAATGTGATTGTCGCTTAATAACAGTCCTGTCAAACGACTTTAATTCATTCAAGAAGTTCTTAGTACGTTTTATCACGCGTACACGCTGTACCCCGCAGGGGAGAAACTGTATCAATTCTATACACCAAATTAATTTCACTCTCTCAGGTTTCGAACGCGCGTCAGCGCCGTGTTTTTCACAAGTGTTACAGAATACGAGACTGATTATCATTTCAAACCCCCGCGAACGCAAAAATTACGATCCTATAATATACCGCGCCATGTATAGCGCGCTGTGAATAAAAATCAAATAAAAGCCTTCAACGGTTTTATAAGCATTTTTACCCGTGGTACAAAACCTAACTGTAATTCGAGACAAAAGCTCCTTTCATAAGCAGTAGCATGAAATACCTGAGCGGGAGCTAATAGAGATTTAATTACACAGAGGGCTTTGTTTACTCGGTTTCAGGTCAGTGGTCAGCTGATGGATACGGAGTTCCAACCGACTGTTACGGCGACATGCAAGGACGGCTACATGACCATCCGAATGAACGTCAACCAGAGTTTCCTCGGGGCCGTCCACGCCCGAGATTACAGAACGCCTCAATGCATGGTACCTGGAAACGGTACCACTCACGTCACACTTGGTATAAATCTCCACGCCGTTCCGGGTGCCCCCGACTACTGCGGGGTGCTGGTCAACAACGTGAGTTTGTTTCACACTTCGATCGGGTCCATCGCTTGCGGAATTAACCCTGTGTTTCATTTATTGCAGAAAACTGAAGAGGAGAGATCGGTACCAATCGCCGTCCGAATTCACAAGACACTGGAACTGGCTGACGATAAATTCTACGTTATTACCTGCGGTAAGGCAGGCTTCAAAAATGCCAAGTAAGTAGAACGATCATGTTCAAAATATGCTTTTACTTTTCAGCGCGCTTTTTATTTTTTCAACCTCTTGTGACTTTCGCTGGCTCCAGAAGCGACATTCACTTTCTCATTGACCGTGAAATCGTATCTCAATTTTGTCGCGTGATTTACGTGGGAGTTGCATGTACCTATTACGTGAGTTCCTAACACTTACAAGAAACATGGCGGGCGAAAATACCTATACACTAGAGATTCGAGGGTAAAGTACACAATAACGAATAACGCAAGTATAACCAGCCTTCGATTAATTTTTTGTTCGCGATTAAAATATATGATCAAACTACAGACAGAGGACGAACTTCTTTCGTGGAACGAAACCAAATTATTTATTTCATTCATTTTGTTCTTTTTCATCACCTAAATTCGTCGCCTCTCCGACACCGGGTTACACACAGATGATGTGCAACTCTCGGTGCAACTGGTATGAATTTATGATAAAAACTCAGAACGCACGCACTAGTTGTACAAGCAACCGGAAACAACCTTCACTTTTTGTCACAGCAAAACGTAAAGTTACGCAGCTGGTATTTCAACGAGCAAACAAATTGGTGTATATAGGGCACCGTATTTTTTAACGACAAAACTTTGCTCGATTTACCATTAGTGCGATCTGTAGCTGTTACCTTATAATATCGATCGTTTAACAGAAGCTGAATTTTGTTTTTTTTTTTCAAGAAATGAAACTTCCCTGGTTTCGCTTCGAGTCCTCGACAGGGGACGTCGTGTACAAGAGACCATCTACAGTCACAATTACACTCTGAGAGCAGAAATATCTCGACCGGATGGTTGGTATCCAATTTCTGAATTTTTTCACAATATTGAATTAGCATTTTTCCGAGAGGTCGTAAAACTAGCGAAGCACCATTCAACAGATGGTTCTTCGTGTGTTTCCAGATATTTCGGTAACCTTGTAAATTTGAACGATTTGACAAATGACGTAATTACAGCATACAACATGCTGATACGTATTTTTCCAGTCGAATATGTGTTGTATAGTTACTCCATGGTCAGCGAGGACGCGTTAACAATTATACCTTTGCATAACTTCCTGAACAAACTTTGTGCGAGGATAAAATAAGATTAAAAAAAACAAATTGAACCGAAATTTTAACTCTACAAAGAGCGCAAGATATTCGGGAACTCAGTCCCACGTGAATCCGACGAGACCTTTATTTATTCTACGTATTTTACAGGAATGTACGGTATCCGAGTTAAATCGTGTTCCGCGTTCAACAAACGAAACAGCAGCGTTCCTCTGATCGACGACAAGGGGTAAGTGAAAATTTAAATCTCCCTCGACCATTGGTACTTTAATCAAATTTATTACTTTTAACCAGAATCCGATAAGGGCTTTACGAGACGTTATTATGGGACGCGAATCTCACGTGCGCGGGATGCATGCTCGGTCGAACGACCGAAAGAGAAGAATTTATAAAATAAAACGAAAAAACAGCTGAATAAATATGAAAGTAAGAGTAGAGGATGACGGCGGCATCCGTGGAACGCGCTGCTCGACAATTACTTAAATAAACATTTCACCGTAAATCACTACTCAAATGGGTATAATGACCGTGTATGTCCGAAGGATAATCTGCCACTCGAACATTGCGCGTGTACGCAGGTACAATATGATACATAAAATAGTATTGCTCACACGGTCGAATTCATGCGTGTCAAGGCAACTTTATCCCACCGCGGCTACACACCCTGCGTGCCAAGAATCGCTTAACTCTCGCTGACGTGACTTGTGCGAAAGTCCATATACGCTAGGGTATGTTACAGATTTTCGATTTACCTCTTTCTAAATCCCTGAACCCGCGATATAAAATTTCATCGCACGGTAGCTCCGATTGCGCGGCAAGAAGTTTTTGAAAAACCGCGAGCGTTGCGCTAACGTTTATGTACTTCCGTATCGTATGATGTTCGAATAAGATTTACCGTAGAAAATTTTTCCATTTTCAATTTTTGTTTCGTTTTTCATGTGAATCAACGAATCGTTTATTTGCTCCAACTGTGCGACTACTGCCGCACATAGGCGGAACGTTGAATAAAACGGAAGAATATTTTCATACCGTATACATTAGAATGTGAATAAAAAAAAAGAAAAAAAAAAGGCAACGGGTTCAGCGAATCGTAAAACGAGATAGTAAACAATAAATTATTTACTTATACTTTCAAACACGGTCAGTTTTCTTCATCGCCCCTATACAACAACTGTGCTGCAGTCGACGTTACTTTCTACTTCGCACGCGTGCTCGTTGTTAGGATTACTTGCTACAGTTACCACGCTTCAAAAGTTGAATCGTATGTCCCGTAATTTTATCATAATCATTAATATTTTTAGGACAAAAGCAAGTCGTACATATTGAAAATTTATTTTTTCTGTATCCAATTTTTTCAGATGTCCGGTGAACGGCCGAGTAATGACGAAATTCATGTACGATCCTGCGACAGGATACGCTGACGCAACTTTATTCTCCATGTTTCGATTCCTCGACAGTCCCCAGGTTCACTTTCAGTGCGGAATTTCCGTCTGTAAAGGTGAGCTCAATTTCCACAGAAGTTAGTGCGATTTGTTTCAAAGCGTTGGAATCCCTTCGACGCCTGAGCGAAGTTGAAATAGTTTAGATTGCGAACTCTTCGGTGTACCGATTCCAACTTGGACGTATTTAACGGTCATCGAATGATATAAAACGGATGGAAGCTCGAGGCCCAATATAAGAATGTAAAATATTTTTATCGATCCCTCTAGCAGCTAGCATTGTATTCAGATAGCCGTGGATAGCCCATACCGATGCAAGCTCGACGACACTGTCCCATAAACCTGTATTTACGGCGGTTGCCACACCAGCTGATATTACCTACGTAACAGAGGGCGAGACATCCGTAGGCATTAATTTCTATTTATCAGGATTTAGACCAGCTAGTTCAAATCCGTTGGGTATTCTCATTTCAGACCCATATTCTCGAATGCTTACGAGGGAAACCGATTGGTGGGATGCACATCAGTTCTGTGCATCAAGTATATTGTGATACACACGTTTCGAAAATTTCACGAGAGAAATACGCAGTCTTAGAGAAACAAACGATTCTTTTGTAAGCGTATCAGTACTTTCACACGTGATACTTTATAACATAATATAGCGTTTGCACGTTGCAATGTTCTAATATGTTATTTTTCACGTTTATTTTTCAGTAAATTTCATATTCAATGCCATGCGAATAATCGTCGTGTTTTCTTTGACAAAAGAACAGCTGGAAAGCTTCGTGTATCAATTTTTATTTTCTTTCACGCGTAAATCATATTTCCTAAGACTCGATCAATTTCTAATGAGAGTATACATGAGAAGAGAGATTAGGTATATGTGCGATCACCGATAACTTGTTAATTCATTTTTGTTCATTATAAAAGAAAAAAAAAAAAAATTACAGGAAACTGCGGAACTCCAATCTGCGATGGAGATCCCACGGAGGATGTCAAGGGTGGCTTTCAACCCGGTGGACAAAATCTAGCTGGTGAAGAGGGAGTTCTTCTCGCCGGAACCAGTGTCTTTGTTCTGGATCCTGGAGACACGCCCGGTAAGTTTCGAATACATTAGAGTACTGACAAAATTTAATGGTCCTTCACCCATCGCGAGTAATTTTCTTACCAATATGTAATCTCAATCGTTCTCTTCGGTGCAGGATGGTTAATGATGCTTCTTCTTCTTCTTCTTCTCATTTCGATGCCGTCCATATAGTCACTTTTGCATTGTACGTCAAGTGGAAATATCCAACGGTTTCATTTGCGTAGCGTGCAATGCGTATTATACATACAAGATAGTTTGAAAACAGTACCTTCGAGTTGCTTTCTCATCGCAAAGGCATGACCCTTTTGATCTTGCATACCTTGACGTTATCCAAACCTATACTTGTTGCGGTTTGCTTCCTACTTTACGGTATTCGATATATAACATACCATTTACCCTTCTTACCATACGACATCATACGTCATACAACATCCTAGAACGCAGTTCTCCCGCACTTTCATGGCACTTATATATGTACGAACAACAGATTGTGTAAACAATCTGGAGAGTATTCTGCAGCACCTACACGCCAAAACTATATATATATAACATACAATATATAGGTGTGCCGATATGTATATGCCCGTAGAATGCAAGAGCGTGCAGCTTCTGTGGTTGCGTTTGACAGATCATTAGGTGAGACCGAAGACACATCGTACAAGCAGTAAGTGCGGTATAACAGGAGCGGCAGCGGTATTGCAAGTGAACGTACAACTGGAATGCCCTTGCGTCATACCGTTTGCAAGAATCGTGTCGTTTGCTCGGCTATATGTGTATTCCTTACTCCCCATGTAGAGGAATTTACAAACTTTCCTGTCACCGAATCTGTCGTATTTCGTTTCATAATCCGAAAGGAATACAATGAGCTTGCGGCACGAATGTGGAGGCTTCATTCCTCATCAATAATGAAAACATGCCGAACAATATCGGTGTAAGCGCATTTAGCCATGATCATTATTAATATTGATAATATGCTGAACGTATAGGTATGTAAACTTTAATAATTATTATGTCGTAAACGTAATTATAACGTTCCGGCAGAAGATTGTATCGCTTTGACATGCGGTACAAAGAATAGTTATCAAACCCCCGGGTTCCTCCCATTATCATTTTTAGTGACTTGGTCAAAGCCATGACTGGAGAATCGTCCATACGTGTAGAAAGTTCAAAGCCATTCATACTCGTATTCGCGTTGAAATATTATCGCTACGTGAATCGCTACAAGGTGATGTTCATGAGGTTTCAAGTAATGGTTCTTTGCGATCGAATCTTGTCGATAATTATGAATTATTATCATTCCCAGTTGTCGGGGCGGGGGGCCTGAAGGTCCGATAATCAAACAATTGACCCGACGCGATCGTGGGACGTGAAAATCACGCGCGGTATTGATCAAATGAGATGAATGGTGGAATGAATTTTTTCAACGTTAGTTTCTCTTTTTCTACAGCAATCAAAGCATCGAATGTACGGGTATATGGGGGAAAGTTAATTAACTGCTGGAAGATTCTACCTGCATTGCTTTTGTCCAGTCGCCGATCATTATTGTTATCGCGTGACAACGCAGGGCAGGCTGCAATAAAATTTTCTACTTCTTCCATTAACCACTCTGACAATGTTCCGATGTACACCGTTGCGTTGTTTAATCGTCACCACACCACCATTCTATTTCGACGAGGAGAGGTTTGCTTTTGATTTCACTGAAAATAATTACGATAGCTCAGTAATTATAATTTCATTGTTATGAAACTAAGCGCAAAACAATAATCATCGCAAATGTGGAGCAAGCGTAGAATGTAGGAATTTCGAGCGAAAAGAATATGAGACGTTAATGGAAAAAGGTACGAGAAGGGTGTGTTCAAATAATACAACGGTCGCATGTAAATTTAATTTCAAACACATAACGGGGGTGCAGATAGCGAAAGAAGAAGAAAATAAGGAAAAAAAAAAGATTAAACAAGACGCTGGCTGCGAGAAAGAAACAAGATAGGGCGAGTAGAAGAGAAGAGGAATATAAGGTAGAGGGACGGAAAGGAATGAGGAAAAAAAAATGAAAACGACTCTATACGCGACTCTTTATGCGCGGTTTACGATTATTCGAACGGAGATAAAAACGGCATCGCTCGACCAGGCAGTAAATAATATCTGCCGGTCGCGTTTACAGCCACGTGTACGTACATACGTATATATTGGCAATATGCGTGCTTACCCCGGGTTGACTCCGGTTGCAAGCTATACCGCAGCAGCTTGCTGAGAAATTTCCATAAAATATCCACAACGGCAAGGGTGGAGTATATAGATATGCATGTAACTCTGATATACCAACTGCAGCAGCCACAACCTGCGTCTAGAGTTTCAGTGTATATATGTAGGAATACAAGGGAATACATACCAGGAGAACAAGGGATAAACTCTTATGTCAAGTTCAAGTATAGTGAATAGAAATTTTTGATTCGCTACAGATACTTTTCATCAATGAATTTCAAAAGTTTGTTCCGTTTTTTTCGTACCATATATTTCAAGTTTCTGTGAATCGATCTCGATTATCGCGAGACCGAATTCCAGTTTGGATGATGACATTTATACTCCCTCCGGAAGGCTACAGAGAACTAATTTGGTCGAGATAGAAGAAAAAAGCGGGGAGATTACCCTCGAGATTACGAATCAATCGAAGAGAAGCATCGAGATCACAGCTTTTCTGTCTCTAGACTGCAAGTTCTCACGTAGCTAGGTAGTAGCATTGTATACGCGTGCGGATAAAATATTTTATGTCAATGGATTTGAAAATCTACAATAGTGCAGCGAATTGTTATTTTATGTGTGGAATTTATGTTTGTGCGATCCCTTTCTTGTGACTAACATCAATGACGCAGTACGAATACACTGGAAGAGACGCTATGTAATTACAAGATTTGACAATGAATAGATGAGAAAAAAAATAGATTCCGAATGATGAACGAGTTTGTAAAAAACCGAATAGAATAAATACACTGCTCAAAACAATTAGAGGAGCACTCCTTCACAAGGTGGCCATATCCAAACAACTTGACCAGTGTTGTTGTTGTTACTTTACACCGATTTGAAGGCGAACTTTTCCAGTTCATTGATGTAAACATACTCGGAATTTGCGTCTGTATTCAAGGGTAAGTATGGGTCAAGGGGTAAGACTACCGAAACAAGAGTGTATGAGCGCTGTTGACTATTCGACAGTCAACACTCTGACCGTGCTAATCGTTCAAAAAGCATTCAATTATTCTTCGAAACGCAACATGAGATATTTAAGTGAAGTAGAAGTTGTGCGTGCAGTAACTTTACTGCAGTTTGGGACATCAAAACGTGAAACCGCGTTAGAGCTAGGAGTGGCTAGGTCCGTAATCGCTCGGCTATGGATTCGGTATCGTGAGACTGGAAATTACTCGCGAAGACGTGGGCAAGGTCGCCACAGAGCCACAACACAGCGAGAAGATCGCTACCTCATGAATCGTGCTCTTCGCAACCGCTCCGCAACTGCCAGGGAGCACCAAAATGATCTGCTGAGAGCAACCGGGACGAGAATTTCGGACCAAACTGTACGCAGAGCTTCGTCACTGGACGCCAGTGCTTTTCACCGTTGAGTCCCGGTTTCGGTTACTTGGTTCTGATGGACGTCTACGAGTATACCGAAGACCTGGCGAACGATATAGAGTTGGCCTGTTTCAGAAAGTCACAAGATACGGTGGTGGAAGCGTCATGGTGTGGGGCGGTATCAGTATTACTGGACGTACTTGTGAGCTTATAGTCATTCAAGGTGGTGCTTTGACGGCACAACGCATAGTGATGACTCTACAAAAAAAATTACTGCATCAAAATATAACTTCTAATTTTTTTTTTTTTTTACTACCCCAATGAGCGCTCCTCTAATTGTGTTGAGCAGTGTAGATACCTCGGAAAAATACGCGTGTGTCATTTTTCCACATGCCTGTCTTGGATAGGTCGTGTCGAGACTGTTTTTGCGATTTTGCCAAGAGCCTGCATACCCTGTAAAGGCTACGAAAGTCGGGAACTAGCTCGCGAAAATTTTCAAATTACTTCAAATTACGCGTTTATATACGGCAAAAGTGCCAACAATGATGATTATAAAATTGGACAAAGCCATCATAAGCTGATGCAGAGCAGGGATAGTATAGGGTGGGGGTAGGTGATGAAGGGCAAGAAGATGAGGAATGAGGGAGAAGATAAGACAGCAAGTGGTTGTCTGAGTTAATTGGGTAGAATAATCATTAGCACTCTAGCTTAATTAGCAGCTAGGGCGTTCCGAAGAGCTGAAACGCGATCGAAATACTGTAGGTACGGAACGAAGCTATAGCCATGTTTTCCTTTTCTCCGACGCAATCTCGCGATTCATTAAAAGAAAATGACCCTCAGTCTGCGGAATAAGCACGGGATATACCTATACGTGTAGAGGGATATTCCATTTATATATATATATATTTACAACAGGTGCAGAAACCTGAACTGGAACGAGAGGTACCGATGATGGAATTAACGTAGCAACATACTACGTACATGTATATACAAACTTGCAACGGTACGTAGGTATTAGCGATTCGATACGGACTGAATATTAATCCCTGAACGGTCCACTCTGCCGTTATACAATCTAATGGACACCCATTCATTCTCTCTGTGCAAAAATATAGATAACTAAGGGTTGAGGATCTTGAAATCCTCAAATATGATAGAAATTACGCAAAGGTCGTCACCGTCCGGGCATAAGGTCGCAGGTTAATATTTTAATGTTGCAACATACACACGTAATTTAATACTCACGCAGATAAATAATCATTTCGTTGAATTTTGAAGTTTAATAATTGAAAATTCACTTATTATAAAATTTGTTGGTAAATTATCGAACGCGGGATAAGATTAACGTGAAATCTGCAGGTTTGGCGGAAGATGAGAAAACCAGTTCAGCGTTTCCCAGGATCAACTACGATTACAGCTGCAGGAATTATTCAATTATCCTCAAACCTTTACTCCCGCGCGCGAACGATTCAACAAAGGAAAATTGCATCTCTTGCAAAAGAGCTCTCCTTGTCGAGAGCCGAGATTCTTTGAATTCTTTGTTAGCAACATGCACGCGTCGCCTCCCCCTGCATGGAAACCCCCACCTAACGATACTCCAGACACGGATGTGTGTATAAGGAGATCCTCCGTGCGATTAAAGAGTCATTGGATAAATCAATCGCCATATGAATATAACCATTGGCTAGTACATCCAGAGAGATAATGGATGTGAAACATATCCTAACTCAGCGAGTCCACCTTACCGTGGATTGTCGGTGTTACGTACTCTTTTTATTATGGCCAATTCTCGCTTGCGTATATATTTATACACGTATATATGGCGAACCGGTCTGCAGGGCGTGGTCCGGGGCCTGAGGGGTCCTGGACAAGCTTCGAGGCTTTCAGGGTCCATAGCCAGCGGTTAGTTACCGTCGCCCACGTTATACATCCCTTGTACTCAGATTACAGGACCCCGCCGCGCCTTATCTCTACCCGACCGATTTCATGTCCGCATCCTTCAAAATTTATTCACAAATTTGACATCGGTCAATATGCATATAGATTGAAAAACATGTTTCCCAACTTTGTGATATTACCCCTCTTTTAAGCCGTCATCTTTTTATTGCAGTTGTCCAGCCCATTTGTGACGACGGTTCCGTCCACCCCCCTTGGCTTCTGTGGCTTGCCGTGGCATTGGGGGTTCTATTTCTCATAATGTTGATAATGAACATTTTTCTTTGCTCTGCGATGTCCTGCAGTTGCGCTCGAACCGAGATAATTGAAAAGGAACCATCGATAATCGAGGATTACGACCCTTACAGAAGTTGGCACGGATCTCAATACGGCTCAAGGTAAGAACAGGTTCTCTGGTTTCAATAATTGTCATAAACAAAGGGAAAAAATTCGCGATAGCTTTGTATTTCACGGTAGGGAAAATCTTGTCGTTCACGGTGTACGCCTACTTTAGGACTGCGACGCGAATTATTTCCATTACACTTACTTTAAAATTCTTGGTTGGACCTAAGCACCATATACCAAGATTCTATACCGCGATACACAACAGTTGGACCCTGGAACTGCACTTCCTTTACGCAGTATAATATGTATTTTCTTTTTATTCTATAAGTTAAAACATTCCTTACGACGAAGGCATGGACGGTATGTGCTGCAGCACATCGCTAGGGTATCTTATATCCGGTCAACGATGGTATTGCCGACCTACCTCAATAGCCTGACTCAGTAAGCCGACCTTCTGGTCTGGTGTAACCGATACCTCCACCTGATAGGACGCAAACGTGTCGGGTCAAGAGGTCAGTCTCACCATACCTGCAACACTACGTGCGGACCACGTGGCGTACATAAAATACATATGAGCTCGTGTTTTGGACTTTGAACATATTATAAATATAGAATTCCTAGAAGAAGACTTCGCCGATCTCCTATATCTACCTTCTGAGGTATGGACTTTTCTTACTTGGAGAATATCTCCTTCCCTTTAAGGGGGCTACTGCCGTATCGGCTCGCGCCATATCATCCTGTACATCTGACGAAAACGGTTCAAGATTCGTTTTTTCAACTGCTCGCTAAGAGGTAAACAAGAAACTTGATTTGGTATCGGTATAATTATCGGTTACGATAATTCAAAGTTTTTCGATTCCGTTGGCGAAAGTTCGGACTCGCGCATCGAGTGTTGCTTAACGCTGTTATAGCAAATCTTTATAGCCAATAATTACCGATATAAGTATAGTGTTGTAAAGACATGTGATATTATCTGAGAGATCGTTAATTATTTGAATCCGATGAAGTTCAGGGCTAACGTAATAATGACCGCGCTTCCGTAGATCAGGTTCAACCAATAATAGTCGGAGCGGTCCATTTAGAGAGTAAATTGGCTCACGATTAGTTGAGCGCGTCTCTATTACCGTATAGTCACTACGGTAGTATTTTGACGTCGTTAACGGTATGTAGCTTACGCTCGGAACTCGGCTCATCGTATCGAACGAGTTACACCATCAACCTAGTAGTAACAGCTGTGTACCGATTATACCTGCGGTGCAGTATGCGGAATGTTATTACTCGTATCTCGGTATATAATATATGTGTATACCGTAGTAGACGTCGAACTACTGCTACGACAATAAATGAAGCTAAAACATGCGAATGTATTATTCTTGGCAGGTATTATCGTTGTACAAAAATGCAACCCAGCTGCTGTACCATGCAGGGCGATTAATAGTCGAGTGTTTTTAGAAGCGCACATCGGTAGTACCTTTATACTGCAGCTGGAGATTTCTGGTTGTATGGGTATAGGCATAGGTATAATACATACGTACCCGGTTAGATAATGAGGAATTTCAGAAATCGCAAAAAAATTTCCCTCCCATATATTATCCATGAACTTTACAGGCGATCGCGATAGAATGGATTCACGTTATTTGTAACCGTGCGTTACATGTTCAAAACTGATTTCCGCAACTCCATATCCGCGCCCCACGGGATTCACCCATATTTGTATGCTAACGATGCGGAAGTGTATATAGTATATTGTTTTAATCGCATTAATTAGAAGAAAGATGGCGATTTAGGGGTCTGTAACAATGCTCACTAGCCAACAATGCATGCAATGTCGATGTATAATTCATGGACGCTCGTGCCGATGCCACAGTTTATCTGAGCTCGTCTGGCATATTTGTGCGGGCCATAACGGATCTACGATCTACTCTGGTTACTGTCCCATTCTAATACCGTACGTTATGTTCCACTAGGCGGTAGGGGGCTTTGCCTTTAATCGACTCGTTTGAATATTTCTAGATGGCTATTTACCGCATTAACAATGGACGAACATTATGTTTCGAAGGCTTTCACAGAATTCGTAGCGATACCTCATTATACATTTACTAATGCATGTAATTTTCGAACGCATATATTCTTCCCGTATATATTTTTATTTTATTATTACAATTTTTTTATTTATCATTGAATATTTATTTCCGTTGACTATCTCCAAATAGCTTGTAATCAATGTACCGAGAAAGGCGTACCAAAAAATTGTTTCATTACGCGTGAATAGTTAATCGGTATAGTCTGTCTGTGCACAGAGCAGATTAGCCCTTAATACTTTTCGTCATAACTTAATGCATAAACTAACAACCTGTTGAATTTTCTTTTGTTACTATTTTTTATGCGCTAACAGCCAAAAACCTTGCTGCACAGTAAATGACGAGCGCTCATCGCTGATAATTAATTAACCGTATACATATGTACCACTACTCTTGTACATTTGCTTTCAACGATACTTTACCTTAAATATATATATATAAGACAACTTTGAATGCACCGGTTTAAATGTTTTAAGTTTATATTATCACTTACGTGAGCAGCTGCAAGCCAACCGTTATTGCCAATAAAAATTTGCATAATTTCTGCAAAGTACCGCTTACCACTGGTCTATGGATCCAAGAACACAACAATACCACACCACACACGTGAATCCGTTCACGGAATCTACGTCAACTCTTGGAAATTGAGTAAGAGACGAAATTGCTACGGTTTACCTGCCATAGTGTCTGACCAAATACCGAATTTATGAAAGACATTCTCAAACGGAGCGTCATAAGTCACGTAATTATAACACAAGGTAATATTACCTTGTTGCATGGTGTCTGGCATCGAGTATTGTATCATAACATGACGTGATTATACGTGATTGTATATGCTCAGGTATCAGCCACTGTATTTGTGACGTTATTCTAGATACGAGGTGTACTGAAATTGCACAGAAAGAAAATGACACATATATGTAACATCTGTTCTATTCTTCTATTGCAGATATTCTTTGAACGGAAAACCTGGCTACACATCTGGAGGTTCCACGATGAATTCTACGAGATCTATATCGACAAACAGCGATCACTATGCCATCGTACATTCTCGTCCGGGAAGTAGGTACTCTGGACCTGGCCATAAACACCATCATCATCATCGAGGTCCACCGTCGAATATTGGCTCTCATTACTCGGCAAAGTAACACGAGTCAGCTATAAAATATTTGATAAATTTTGAAAAACACTGAATGATATTCTATCAAGTATTCTTTTGCTCGCATAATTTTTTAGGTGATGCTCGCAGATCCTCCTACCTAGCAATTGCGACGCTAACAATGAATACTGCCAATAAAAGTAGGGAGCACATATACAATGTATGTAATTTTAACGTGTATGCAAAGGTTTCCGAACAAACCGACAGCAACTTTTTTAAGGAGAGGTTCAGCTGATTAACATTCGACGTGCATTAATCAATACCCCTATATCAACCCCTAATACCAAGAGTTTAGACTGCAATTAACTACAAGCTAGAATAACTGGAAAATCAGAACTCGAGAATTATTCTAAAACTACTTATAGAAACAAAAATATACGTGGCCATCAAAAATTGAGTAACCATTAGCAAGTACCTCTTCCCTTTTTTGAAATTCTATATAAAAATGTATTTTACAACGTTTGTAAATTTAAGTACCGTAAGTGATTATATTACTTAAATAACTTAAATACTAAGTTTAGAAGTAATATAGAACCTCTTGTACATAATTTTATTAATAATTCACATAGCTTACGGCTGTTGAAAATACAAGATAAAATAAGTGTTTTCTCATTTAACCGTTTCTGGTAATTTAAAACCCGCATAATTGAATAATTGACATTATAGCGTTATCGATGCCAGATACATCTACAAACATATCAACAGCGATTTCCGCTGTTAAAATGAAATCTGATGAGACCTGACGCATGGGCAAAAAATTATCATTGAGGACATGGGTGATATTTTTTTTTTTCGTTCGTTTATTTTTAATAAATATTTACTAATATTTCTTCAATTATAAATTAAAAATAGATACAGGATAGAAACTTGTGAGTAAATTTTGAAGTGTCATAAGGACATCATCCAAAGTGTTCCTTTAATTGTATTTCCTTTTCTAATACTTGCTCCTCCTTTTTTTTATCGTGAACCGGCATTGTGTTACTTTCCATATTTCTGTTAACGATATTGCATACGCTAACTTTTTTGACAAAACCAATTCCAATTGCGTATCTCAAAAGCAACATTCCTAAATACACGTCAATCAGTTTTCGTTTCAAATGGGCGGCATTTTTTAACTCACCCCGCTACTTGCTACAGTTTATAACAAATTCAGAGAATGATGAATAACGGCAAATCATAAATTGCTGAAAAAATATCTTCGCTATAATAAATTTTAGAATAAATCAATTTTGCATACAAAGTCAATAGAGATCAGTGACTAAGATATTTTATTGTAGAACAATGAACATTCTTAGTAGTAGAAGAAATTTAATGTGTGAGCGAAGATATTCCCAACGGCGTGAAAGTTTCGTTAAACCGTAGATGAGCAGATCTACTAGATTATTATATTTCTGAGATCTTAATTTATCGAAGTTATCAAAATTTCCGCCCATTATACCAGAAGCAGTGGCATCAGATGTATTTTTTATTTGAGCGAATTCGAGGTAATAATAGTTTCATCATGACTCTATTTTACAGAAATCATAGGTGAAACTTTTATCAAGAAAGCGAACCATTGATTTCCAACCGAAGGTGTTAAATTTAACAAACAATATCAGCGAAACAACTGATCGAATAATATTGTATATTTACGGGTGCTTATCAACATCACGATCCACCAAAACTCTACTGACCCATAACCAGATCTACTGTAATCGGACTAAGAAATCTTTCTAAACTGTGGATTAACACAAATGACTAGTACGCCGATACAATGATAAAGGCTTATTCAAATTTAATAACATTATAAAGTCAACTCTATAACTGAAAAGCTATCACTTTTGGATACGTAGCATAGGGTAATAGAATGTTATCTACATAGGTATGCAAGGTGCATCAATACATACATGTATAATATATACATCAATAATCACACACTGGACAGTTTTGTCACAGCTCTACATACTACTTTGTGAGTTTGAGCAGTTGAGAGGAAACAAAGCGTACTCCAATATTACAGAGAATTTAATATTAGATTTTGTATAGAAGCTTGAATTTTGCGCATGTAACATAATAATTCAGAGCTCAGAACTTTGGCTGTTTCAAATATTTCGACTACTTTATTATATATTACAATTGCTACTTTATTCTTGTTTTCACTTTTTGAGAGTGATTTTGAATACCGTTTTCTGTTTCAAAACAGATAAAACTTACATTTGATTAGATTTGAGCTCTATATTTTCATTGTACTTTTACTACCATCCAATATAGGTATGTGAATAATTTAATGTTCATTCCCCTATGCTATATATGCACAAAAATTTTCAGTGTAATAATGGAAGATCTAAGTACAGACCCTGAACTTTCCTACCATATACATATATATAATTTTCATTAAATATTTTTATATTTGAAAAACTAAATATTATAGGTGATAACTTTGAAATCAAACAATCTAGAATTAATTACACGACAACTTCCTAATAAATAGCTATAATTTTTAATAACCTATTTTAGACCTAAGCGTTGATCATTCTTTTCAATTGTCCAGAGTACCAACTATCTGGCAAATTTCGAGTATTCTGTTTCTAATTTATAATTACAGTCATTATTCGCAATCAATTTTTTCAGCTGAGAACATCGTAGTTACTTTCACGGGTACATGAGATAGTATCGTGTTGATAAATTCTGATCACATGTGCACCATACTCGACAATAGTTAAATGGTGAATAGAAAAGTACAGTATTACAGTGACAACTTTGTCTTAATCTGTAGCATATAACGTTCGATTATTTTCTTTCATTTTTCTCTTTTATTCGATCTAATTTTTATCTTTTAATGCATATTTACAGGAATTCAATTCAAACATCAGAAAATAGCTTTTGCCATTGCACGACAATAAAAATTTCTTGCATTTTTTATAATTATGAGACTTAAAAAATATCCTTGTATCCTCAAAATTTAAGGAAAAATAAGTGTTACCGATAACAATATATGTATATTTCCTTCACTCAATTAAAATAATCATGTTCTTTTAAATGTGTGAATGAGTCATATGGAAAACTGTCACAAATTAGTCAACTTTTCTATTCAAAGTATTAAGATAGCATGTCTTTTGGTGAATGGACATTTATGACATCCAATATTCCACATCAATAGATGTAGTATGGCATTGTGAAACACATATCCAATTGAACTTATAAATTCGACTACTGCAATTATTATATCTAGTAAGTTGATATTAAAAAGTGATACATCTTTGTAATTCTGAATAAATTTTCCTAATATTCTATATTTAACTATAACCAATATAGTATCACATCACTTTTTGTTTCGAATTTCATGAACAATGCTCATTAGCTCTTGCAGCAAATCATATATTTCATCAAAGAGAAAGACACCAAGTTTTTTCGACGTCATTTTGAATTCAGTGAGATCGTTACCGGGATGAAATACATACCTAGCCTTTTGGTATAATTTTGACTACGTTTTCTAGTGCAGGTGGAATACACACCGGACAGACTGTCTGTACTTTACCTGGTTGATGAAGGAGATCGCTCAAAAGTTGTACTGTATTTGGAAGCGGAGAAGTTTTCATCATCAAAAGTTCCGCTTCCATCCTAGGAAGAATTTCTGATAGGTACGTGGACAGAGGAAAATGATGACCACAAGTAAATATCATCATATCTTCTTCAGTTGCAAGAAGACTAGAAACATCATCTGGAGCCTAATGAATGACATGATAAAAACGAATATTATCGACACCTCCTGAGTTCTGAGATGCAATGATAATCCATACATTATCATTTCTTGCCTTAATGTGAATAAATGGCCGGGAATCACATTCTTCAGAAGATATTGTACTGATAACACCATCAAGCATCTGCTCTGGAGTGCGGTTGCCATTCGAACCTGGATATCCAGTAATAGGAGGGCCGTAATGTTTCGCCGAAAGCTGTGCTAGAAGTTCAATATATTCCGGTGTTGGCCTGCCTGTTAAACGAAGACAGAAAATGATTGTAGATCTTTGTCGCAAATTCATTACGGGAAAATCCTTTGTTCTTGTATTCACCTTGATCTATGTGTCTCAAGAGAGTGGAACAGACTTGAAGACAGAATTTCGTTGACAAGGAATTCATCATGGCCAAACTGTTGGTTTCAATATGTTCTTGATTTTCATCATTTTTCTCATCCTTATTTTGCTGACTAAAAAAGTAAGAAAATTATGGATATTATGGGCCTTTTACCGTTACAATCATTGCATTGATCACCTTGAAAAAACGAACTTTTGAACTCACCAAAACAATAGCAGTCCCAACGGGTAGAAGAATTTACTCATATGTTGAAGTAATATATTTTCCAAATTTTCAATCGGAAGATTGTGTTCGATCCAAAATTCGATAGCGATCTGTAGAACTTCTCGCATCATAGCATGAGATTCATCCTCAATTTCACTGACATAAAATTCGACAATGCTTGTAGCTTCAGAAACTACAGCATTCTCCTGGTTACCTTTTACATCACCATCAAGCTCATTTCTATTCGCGAAATCCAATTTTTGCTGAGCCGATGAATAAACATTGTTGGATATACTGGGACAATGCATATCTGTTGAATAATTAAAATTTTTCACATCAGAATCCAATTCTTCGTTCATTTCTGGTACTGAATTAGGTAAAACATTTTCCACTACTTGATCGCCATTTTTGACAATTACACAGTCATTTTCTATAAAATTATTTCGTCCCTGCCCATCGTCAACATTATCGAGAGTATCTTCTGTAATATCCAATGAAATATCCTCGCTTTTAGAGTCCTCACACAATTCCTCAGAACCTCCTTGACAATCAAACGTGTGTAATTCTTGTTCTAACGACTGGAAACTGTCTAGAGATCGGCTTGCTGACATTTTCAGCCTATTTTTCTCTTCGGATTCTTCTAAGGTATCGACCAAATTCTGTTCCATATGTTTATCGAACAATTCAGTATTTTCTTTAATCTGTTTGGCCTGTGCGACAAACGTCTTCAAATTCTCTGTTTTGTCTGAATTATCATTTAAATGACCAACAAATTCAGTTTGAGGTAGGTTCTGATCACATGTATGTGAAAATTTATGCAATTGCAGCTGTGAAGTATTCAATATTTTAAACTGATACGCAAGAGCATCTGTAAAATTACGTTCCAGAAGACAAATTTTCGATGCGGCTTGATAATTACCTAATTGTATACACTGTAAAAATGAACAACGGAATTAGAAGAAAAAATGATTCATGTGATTCACGAATTAGCAAATAATTAAAAACTCATTGAAATGAGATATACAGGGACCATATGTGGAAAGTGGCCACTTCATACGCCGCGCAGGTTGAGTTAATGCTAGTTAGGCGTACGGAGTGGGCAGTTTCCATGAGTTGTCCTGGTAGAATGCTTACCTTATCCAATATCTTGGCACTGTCATATAATCCGTTAAGCCGTTCCAATATATAGTGTAATGTGGTTTCTCCCAAGGACTTTTCCACAACACTCAGAGGTTCAACCAGTCCAGCTAACGGAGTTACGTCGTAACTTCGATACGAAATCACAGGAGTAGGAATATTAGGAACTTGACTAGGGGTGTCTAGGGCCGAGTGAGCGGCATGTGGCAAACGTACGACCCGTCTAGAAGATTTGAGCAAAACTAATTTTCCCTCGACGCCTCGTGTATCCTCTACTGGAGGGCGACCCAACTGCGCCATATTGTTACTACCCCATGCAAGAACAGTTCCCCCTGGTAAGAATATTTTATTAAAGATTTATTATTCAAAAGGCTAATCTTTGAATGAATAATAGCTCATACTTCAAATTACACACATTCAAGCTTCAATTATGAATAGCTCACCTGGCTGCATGGCTACTGTGTAGTCGCAACCACAACAGAGACTAACTGCTTTGATTGCTCGATTGCTACCATCTCGCTTGATATCTTCATTGCCATTAGTTAACACGTAACCCGATTTACCATCACTTTGATTTTCCCCACCCTTGATGGTTTCATTATCTGTACCTAGGCTATATCTTTTTTCGTTTGATCGGTAACCATTGTTGCGAGGTGGCACCTTCGCCAATGAAGAAGCAGGATTGTAACTCAGAGGAGTAGGAATTGTAACTTCACGGCGACTACCATTGCCTATCTGGCCATCTAAGTTACGTCCCCAAGTATATACCGATCCATCTTTTGTCAGGAGACTCGAATGATGACATCCTGTTGAAATCTGCAGACGAAATCGATGTTACAGACAGTTGAGCAATTATAATGAGTTTGTGACAGAATTTCTCTAATGAACTTACCTGTATTATTTGTCCATGTACTAAGCTTGTATCAACTAATGAAGGTTGCAGATGAGTTTGTGCTTCTTCGATCATCCCAACATTTATACCTCGAAAACTCGGACTCTTCGGCAATTTTACATTAGTAGTAGTTTGCCTTGCGTGTAACGGACCATTATTGGATACACTATTTGTACTTTGTATGTCATCGACTTGTGCATCTTTTTTCTCAAATTGTACTGTTGTGTTATTATCTTGTGCGATTTCATCATACTTGTCTGTTGATTCAGAATCTTTCGTAATTTTTTCTAAAGCAATTTGTTGCTGAAGTACCCTAGCTTTTTTTTGTGCTTGTGCTTGTAAACGTAAAACTTGAGGACTTGCTCCCCATGTGTACAACTTATTTGTCACAGTGACCGCCAACTGTAAGATAAAAGTAATGTTATTATCATATCAAATCTATTTCAGCAATAGTCACTTACACTGTGAAAATATCCAGTAGTTATCAAAGCAACTTTTTCTGGCAACAATATGACTTTAACAGGTAATGATGATTTGATGTTAGTTCCATTCCCTAGCTGGCCAAACACGTTACTTCCAAACGAGTACACATCACCTTCAGCAGTGAGTACCAATGTATGGGCATGACCAGCACTTATCTGCCGTACAATAGTGCCCAACAAGAAGGTGACCAATGTTGGAATGCTTCTTTGATTTGTATTGCCATGTCCTAATTGACCGTGAACCCCCCAGCCCCATGTAAAAACTCTACCATCCTTGGTCAATGCCACAGAATGATACTGACCAGCCACAGCATCGACAATAATCTCTTGTGCCAGACATATTATCAATTCAGGAGTTGGACATTGCAACTTTTGCCCCAGTCCAAGTTGACCATATTGACTAGCACCCCAAGCATATATTCCATTGTTGGTCACAGCTAACGAATGACACTGTCCACATGAAACACTAAGTACTTCCACGTTGAAGTTTTGAAAAGTGGGTAGTACCTGAGGAGATCCGTATCTAGACATCGTTGGACCAGTTCCTTGAAAACAGGTTTTAAATTAATGTTCAATGAATTCGTATTTATAAACTACACAAGTCACTCGACTTTAAATGAATCAATTATGAACATTTTTTTACATGAATTTCAAAGTATTCACCTAGACATCCTTGTAAGGCATTACCCCAGGTATACACGTTATTGTTTCTAATGAGGGCCACATGCGACAATCCAGCGCTCAAGGCTCTCCTCTTAAAGTCTGCATTTGAGTTTATTTCTTCAAAATCCTGCAGTTATATAAAATTAACAATATGTATTGCATCCTACCACAACCAAACTATTTTACAGCCAGTAATGAATTCCTTGATACGTGCACCCTACCTTTTCTGTATTAGGCACTTGTATCCGTTGCATCAATTCTGGTTCATAATTTAAGTTTGGAGTTCTTTTGTGGATGAGGGTCAACAAAATAAGAAGGAAGGTTTCTACTATCTCCTCAACTGGGGTACCAGTTTCATCCTGTAATTGTAATATTTTGAGACTTGAGTGTAACTCCTCACAAAGTACATGTAACTGCATCTTAGCTGGATCCAAAGAGAATAAGGATATTTATGAATAAACTCACTGCGGTCTCAGATAGATCTAAAGAATCAAATTGACTAGACTGAGAGCTATGCGACGTAGTACGATGTCGAGCTCGGCATCGAATCAATAGAGGTCGAAGTACTGGGTTTGTGGGATCATATAATGCTGTCAGTCTCTGAAAACAAAACATATCTATATCCAGCAATGATCTACATTTCCTCGGTTGAATTCTGACTAAGTCAGTATTACCTGGAGAGCAAACAATTGTAATCTAGGAAGATTGGCTAGTACAAAAGCTGAATGGTGTTTTGCCAAGTTTGGAAACACCAACATTGCTTGAATTAGGCCTGATTCGCTTAGGCACATGAGTAAGCCAGCTGTAAGTAATTATACAGGAATAGTTGAATGATTCTGCATTTGACATTAAGGCAAATTGAAATTCTGTAGTTTCAACATACAATCAAGTTGATGAGGTGAAAGCTGAGAGCTATTTGTGTTCAGCGAACGTACAACCTTCATTAGAACGTCAAGAACCTGAGCATAAAGTCCTCTTTGAGTAGCTAGCTGTTGTAAAACTTCCCAAAGACCAGTTTGCCCAGCAACATTAACTGCCAGCACCTCATCATAAAAAGTATTTGATGATAAAAAGTTTCTGTAAACAAGTACTTGGAATTTAGGATAAATTGCATTACGGAATAATTAGTTGTACATTGATACATCAACGATATCGCCAAATCATGTGTACTTACGAAAATTGTTTGTGAACTTGATTAAATTGTTGCGTGGAAGCACGAAGAGTTAGTTCAGTAAACGCCATTACACTCAAATTTGACAAATGTATTCTTGTTGCAATTGATAACTCTGTAACTGATGGCGGTGTTAAACAAGCGGTAACATAGCTGAGCAATTCTGATGTGTGCCCAGCCGAAGCAAACTTTAAAACACTTTTCAACAATCGACACTGAAATACAATTCGTTGGATAATTTATCGCATGTTCACTATTATACTCAATCAACAGTTTATGTAACTATACTCACTCTTGACAATTTATAAAGAACGATAGCTTGCGGGAATTCTTTGTTCGACAGAAGTATGTCTCCAGCATTTTCCAGTAGATGTTGTAGGTTTAACCCAAAAACTAAGGCTAATCTTTCGGCTTTCTCTAATTCCTTGTATTTCAATACAAGATCCATGAAAACTGAGAGCAGAGGTCTTCTGTGAAATTGGATACACCAAAAAATTGAACCATGAAAATTTTAGACATGAAATAGTCGATCTATAATATCATCTTATCCCAATATTTGAATGCGAGGAAATCAAGCACAAACCTAATCATAACTTTATATGCAGCAAAATTGGTCACTATTATACAAGTGTCCACTAAAGGAATATCAAGTTTGAGATCCTCCACTTTTTTTGGCAGACCATGATAAGACTCAACATTTCCAGTGGCATCCTTTGATTGTGGTACTATAAAATCTGTTACTCTATATACTTTATCTATAACTTCATTATTCTTTGTGAATGAAAATCGTCCAATCACTGCCTCAGAATTAAACTCAGTATCCCCACCAATGCGTGTCTCAGACAGTGGGCAAGATATAATAGAGAGAGATTTCTGATGGACGTCAGTGACATAAAATAGACGTTGTGTAAGCAAAATGTCATGACAAAAAGGTGGCATCTTATGCACATACAGAGGCACCACAGAGGCATCGGTTTCGTGAATCTAAGTAAAATATTCAATTAATAACGGAAGTACATCATTTAATATAAATGCCGATAATTGTATTTTCCCCTGAAAACTATTGAAATCATAGGAGTCATAACAAGTCAAATCTTCTTACTGTTAGATGATTAGTCAGAGAATGATAGCCAGTAAATAAATGTTGCCCTTGTCGAGTGTATTGTGGTGTGAGAAACATATCACGTGGTACTAATTCCGGATTGAGTGAATCTACTCTTCGTTCGGAAGTATGTCTGCTCAAGCCAACTATTATTGTATCATCAGTTCCTCCGCTACTGCTACTATCTAAAATATAAGGTCACTTATGAGCTCTGGAATAAAATTATTAAAAGTAATTTATACATCATCTGATAGAAAGACATGCTTCTTGCAGAATGGAGGTAATACATGCATGAAACTACCAAATCTCAGAAATGAATTACTATACATTTACCTCGTCTGTCAGATGGTCCAGTCAGACTGCGACTTCTTGTCTCAGCCAGTTTTTGCTTCAGTATGGCTAGTTTTTCAACGGACAGTTGTTTCAAGCCTTGAAGCCGAGACCTAGTAGTGGGAAAGTTTTTTGCCTCATCATTTAATGCTCCAGTTGAATACAAGAGAGGATTAGAACGATGGAAAGATTTGCCACTATCCAAAGGAAAAACATAGCCATTTGTACGCTGTTCCAGAATTAGTCTCCATTGCTGGTGTATTTGACTTGTAATAAGAAGAGAGACGACGTCAAGACTATTATCTTGGCAAATGTGTAGACTTGAGACATTTCCTTTAACATTTGTCAAGCCAACTTGGCGACCACTTTCTAAATTCACAAGCACAATTTCGCCATGTTCAGTTCCTATTATACCAACATGGCTAGATTCAACCACTCCCTGCCACCACGCTAACGCGCTAGGCCTGAAAATTAATTATAATCGAATAGTTGAACAGCATAATTAATATTTCAGACACAAGTTGACTTTTAAATTGTATTATCAATATTACCTAGCATATGAAGACTGAGTATTTAGCGATGAAAATGATGTTATGTCATTTGTTGCCCATCTATGATCTATGCTTAAATTTTCATCAACCAATGCTAAGGCAGGCACAATGTATAAAGAGCCATCAATGCTTGCAGTGAGAAGCCATGTTCCAGATGGATCAAAACAAAGAGCAGAAATACGTTTATGGAATCCTTGAAACCAAGGTACCCTTTTGATTATGGGCGCACAATTGACATCTCTTTGATAGTGAAGTACAAGATCAGCGTTTCCCGTCGTGAATGCCAAGAGTTGTTTTCTACCAATTTCACAATGTGCACTGTAACGGATCTCACCAGCTCTAAGCAAACAGCGTAACTCGAATAAATTCTCATTGAGGAGATTGATTGTTGGCTGCAAACCTTCCACAGTTTCCATTGCAGCCATTACAGTATTGAGTGATAAACGTCAAAGCAATAGCATCATATCTGTGAAATTATGACTGAGATTATGAAATGTAGAAAATCTGTCACACACAAACTATCATTAAATGCTGAAAAATTAGATAATTTGCCAGAATGTTTGAAAATAAAGTACAATTGGTTAGAGATTTGCAATTACACAGGTGTGACAAACAGTTGGTTACAATCAAATAATGATCTAAACCACATTGACAATGAGAAAATGACCAATCAGTCGATATTATAATAGAAAATCTAGGATCTTTGAATTAAATTTTTGTTTATTCTATTTTTCTCTATAAAGTTGTCTCATCCAAATCACCGAATTTTGAAATACTCTTCGCTGATCATTGTAGATTGATTTATGATTTTGTAATGTGTCCAATGACAGAGGTGAATCGTCTCGACAGAATGACAGCCTGTAGATCTGCTCGCAGAGTGTTTGTCTGACTAAAGTTTATTACGACAACCGTGTATTGCAAAATCATGTTATTTATAAATATATACTATGCAACAAGAACCTCGTTCATGAGATGTTTTTTATGTTACAGTTCAACATCCTCATTAAAATCCAACAGCAAACTTGAAACTTCAATATAAGACGAAAATAAAATTTGGAAAAATAAACTTCTTAAAAACCTGTAACGAAAAACCAGCAAAGAATCTTGATACACTCATCACGAACTAAACGCCATTGCATATACGTCAAAATTTAAGGTTATGATAAGCAGTCTGCTAGGTTGGCAGTACGTTCACGGAGGATAGTTACGTTGAGTGTGTAGATAGTTATAAGCAATAATGCACCTCTATGAAGTTAACCTAAGGGAGTCGATTGCACTGTGCTGGAGAACGGCTGGAGCTCTGTTGGCGATAGTTGTGCGTACATTCAAATATTGTAGTGACAACTGCATTTTTTGAAGATCCACTGACGGAAGATTTGCAGAGAATCTTTAAAGTTGAACCATTAAAGTTCCAACAAGTTAAATTTGGATGTAATAGATAAAAACCAAATTTAAAGCGATTTTATCTAGCTAACTTCACAGAGATCTATCGCGACATCCAAAAAAGTACTTGTACCGCGTTTGCCTCAAAGGCGTTTGCAGATCAGTTGCACCCTAGAATTTGTACTTGTTATCAAAATCACCATATGCATATACAGCGGCCGCGACCGCAAACGTCAGATAACAGGGGGAAGTCTGCTCCTGAATTTGAAGAGGTTAAGGAAGAGTACTGAGAAATGGCAACAGTTAAGGGACTAGGAAGAAATATTCCTTACCTAAGACAGCAGTTCGCAGCACTTTTGGGAAACACAAGTGCAAGCGTCAAATTTATATGTGTTGTGGTATTATTTTCCTACTGCCTCTCTTTTTCGGAGGAGGCAATAAGAATACTTAGTGTAACACCAGGTTATCTTCTACCACCTGCCTTCTGGATTTGGACAGCTTTTACATTCTGTTTCCTTGAAATACACTTTTGGGAAGTATGTGTTGATATAATCACCGTTGGGCTATGTGGCAAGTTAATTGAACCCCTATGGGGTGCCATGGAAATGATGACTTTCTTTGCCATTGTCAATTTTGGTGTCGCCATTCAATCTGCACTCTTCTATCTTTTTCTTTACATGTGCACTAATGATACCGATCTACTATTTGACATACATATTCATGGATTGACTGGATATATCGCAGGTATTATACCAAAAAGTTCATCATACTATCCTTATAGTCTATAATAGTACTCAAAGATTAGCATTATTCTTTTCAATGAACTAATCTATCTAAATGAGCTGCAAGTGTTTGTCCACAACTAAGTTTCACTAAGATAAAATCCATGTTCGTTGAAACTTTTTTAAGATTTAAGATATGCTTAGCTTTTTTGAATTTGATGTGATGACCAAACTTATGCCCCACATCATTATGTGGGTATACCTACCAGTTTCAACCAGATTGTGGATAAACTTAATTTCTGAAGTTTATTTCAATTTTTTACTCATTTCCAGGCGTCAGTGTGGCTGTAAAACAGATAATGCCGGATCACATTCTGATAAAAACACCGATAGGGAAATTTACTAACAGGAATATTCCCCTGTTAGTTTGGGTTGTTTCATTATTACTTTGGCTTCTTGGAATACTTGAAGGCACACATTCAACAATGTTCCTTAGCGGGTTGTTAATATCATGGATTTATTTACGATTCTATCAAAGACACAATAATGGTACCAGAGGTGACATGGCTGATAACTTCACTTTTGCAAGGTAACTGAAAACACATGTTCAAAACTGCACAAGAAATAGTTGTTGCATATTCTCATGTTATTAGAACATTTCTTTCAGTTTCTTTCCAAACGTCTTGCAACCACCGATAGCAGTTATAGGAAATACAGTGCACGGATTTCTGGTACGAATTGGAGTATGCAAAAAAGTTGTTCGGAGGTTTGATATGTCTAATGCACCTCCTGGATTAGTAATTAGTTTACCTGGAATTGATCCTCATGACAGCGAAAGACGCAGGTTTGTAAATTTCAACTAAACTACTGCTTATCTTCCATACTAATGAATTTGGAACAATTACATTTTCCTACAAAGTAAATGAAATTGGCTGTAGCAAGCAGATATTTCTGTCAAGTGATACCAAAATTGGTAAATGAATATTGATACATCTCTATTATAATTGTTTCAGGCAAATAGCACTTAAAGCTCTTAGTGAAAGATTAAGTAAGGATCATGCTAAACCCTGGCAAATGGACAGAAATAAGAAGCACTCTCCCATACCACAAGCAGTTTCAATACCCATCCCTGAATCCACGACACCCAAACCTCTGGAATCTCCATTAATCCCTCAGACTAGCGTAAACATTCACAACCATCCATCTACCAGTACGTGATCACTCACGATTGACTGATTTCAATAAGAATATTAAAAAATTGGTCAAAGGTTTCACACATTGATCTCATGTATACAGCATTCGGCATACAAACCTGGAAGTCAGTAGTCAAATTCTTCCATTTCTGTGTACCTTGTAGGGTCTTGGAAACAATATACAGAGTAACCTGCATTCCAACAAGGAAAACCATCTTAGGGTAGCGTTGTTTTGTTTTATATAAATTTGAATTTGTTGAACTTCGGTCTGAATAATACGACCCATACTAGCTGCGAAAAAGTCCCAGTAGCAAATCATAGGTATATGCACGAGAGAATAATTTATACATGCATCACAAGAAACCGTAATTGATTCAAACGTTGTAATTAATATATTGAAATCAGCCAATTGTCCAGAGATCGGTACGTAAGGATTTGAAATTATTCACGACTCATTCAGTTGTCTCCAACAGAAAAACTAACATATGAAATGGAATATCCCGTACAGAAGGTACTGTATTTCATTTCTAATATCGTTTCTGTATGTTTTTTTATTTTATTCTATTTTTTTCATTATTTTCTATAATCGTCTTCCGGTCAAAGTTTGATTGTTTCATGTGACATACTACCCTTACATACTCGACCGATAAAATGATTTGCATTAGAGTTCAAAAAAACGCCAAAGTTATTGGAAGCAAACAACCAGATCCCAAAATTGAAGTTCCGATGACAGCGACCTAATTACACAGAAGTTATGGACTCCAATCAGGAGAACATAGACGAATGCTTCTGTCGCTGTGTCATTCATATGAAACAATGATACATTTCGCCTAGACAAGAAAAACCTACAATTATATTTAGCGCAAAAATTGAAATGCGACGGGATCAAGGTACAAGAAAATTGGACATGCCACATTTAGTGCGATGTAACTGTGTGATGGATTGTAATTGTTAAAAGAACTATTTTTATGTATCGTATGATTGAGATCTTCAAATATTTAAAGTAAAACTTCTGAGCCTAGCACTTACACAGCACTTAATCATGCTTTCCCACTATCTTTGTTTCTGAAATAGAGTTTATAATATTTCACGTGTAGCTTGTGAGTAACGATTAAGTGCAAGTGCATAGTGTAGGGCTAAGATAAGCTACGTGAATAAATGGACATTCGTTAGGTAAATGATAAGGAACTTAGATAATATTATTATAATATATTTAAATGTTAAATATAATTCATTTGTAAATACATCGCATCCTGTCATCCTGTACAATATCAAATTTTTTTGATAGCAAATTTTTTTTTCATACAAATTGTTGATTTCAATATCATTTCAATTTCATTTAAGACTTCAAACTATCAACATTGAAGTCATTGTGTAAGTGAATTTGCATTATTGTGCAGAAGATACTTGTCTTATCTTATGAAATTTGATTGAACCTCTACCACATTTAAAACAGCGTCAAAACCCTTGTTGATCATGGGCAATATAAAATTTAAAAAAAATCTAGAAAAAAGTATATTACAAAATTTATGATCAGCGATCAATCAGAATTTCTGTTGAAACGTAAATATAAAATGTCATCTGTAACATTTAATACTTCTAAGCAGCAAGTGCTTCAATTCTATTCCTAGATACTGACAGTGTCTTTCTTAAACTTTTTGAGACTTAGTGAGAGTTTGCAAAAGATAAGTCTTGTCGTCTGATTCGTACAGAACTGTCGTTTCTATTGAAAAAAAATTAAAACCAAGTTTTACCTATAGAACTGTTGTTGATGCTGCGTCCACTGAGTTTGTGGTGGAGGTGGCTGTTGCTGGGGTGGTGGCGGACCATACTGTTGTTCTTGCATATATCCAGCTGGTGAGGGTCTGATAGAGGAGGTACCCGAAGGGCCATATTGTTGCTGAGGCGGTGGTGGAACGTAGGTAACTTGTGATGGGTGCTGTGGCTGAGTATAGTACTGTTGGCTTTGAGAGACAGGAGGGGGCACATTGTATGTACCATAATTCACTTGTGGGGGTGGAGGAGGTTGATAGTAATGATGATTCTGCTGATTATGTATATCATGCGTGGTCATAGTGGTATCCTGAATTGGTACGGTTATCAAATTAGTCCTCATTGGGGTATTGGCGGGTGGGGGCGCTGAATTTTGCTGATAATTTTGCATGGGAATAATTGGTTGTGGTCTATGTTGTTGACGATGTTCTACTTGCTGCTGACTAACCATCGAATTTACCCTTGGGTCATTTCCCATTATTGGCTGAACCATGTGGGATTGCACTTGTTTCATTCGACCGCTTTGCATTGGAACTGGTGGCATCTTAGTCATTTGCAAATCCATTTCAGATTTGGAGTGTATGTACTGTTGTTCAACCTGTAATCCTTGAACTGGCGGGGGAGGAGCCGATATATGTCGATGATTGATGTGTGCCTAATATTGAAAGAATATGGTGAGAATAACAATATTTCTTCAGGTATCAAGGATTCTATAGAATTCAAAGTATGACTCAAGTGTAATTTTCTTGTGGCTATGATAAAATATCAACTACAAACCTGTAAATCTCTTTGACTTAGGTAAGTTCGTCTGCATCCAGCATTACCATATCTAGTTCCACCATGAGTGCACATGAATACAGTACCAAGACCAGTCTGCTCTACTCTTGAAACTTTTTCCATACATCTAGGGCAAACCTTATCCTCTCTTTTAGCGCATGACAAGCAAAATACATGCTTGCAAGGTATCTGAAACAATAAGACATACCTCAAAGGATACATAGCTACAAAAATGCAGTGGTAAACTACATGATGATTTACTTTAATGATCTTCAAGATCTCAGTTCTGGTTTTTCACTCTGTAACATCTATGTGGGTTGCTTGCAGTATATTATTTAAAAGATAATATTTGTACCATACGTCCGTAAATGAGGATCGGTTTAAGACACTTGTCACAACAATGTATCATAGGGTTCAAAACTTTTTCCCCGATGAGATTCACTCGATGGTCCCAACGTAACCGTAACATTGGTTCAGGAGGTCCACGGTTAATAGTTGTGAATGTTGGAGCTTCTAACTGTGAAATATCAGCTTCCAAATCAAACTGTTGTTCGGCTGGTGGTTGCTGAGGTTGTTGAGGCTCCTGTTGCTCAACTTCAACCCCAGTAGTTTCCATAGGAGTTTCTTCCACTGCTGGCGGAACATCTTCTTCATCACTTTCTATGATCTACAACCAATTTAATAGACAGAAACCCTTCAAGAATGTTCAGAGCATTTCAAAAATAATGAGATGACTCGACAACTCCAAGAGTTGAATACCTTCACCGCTTTTTTACCCCGGCCCCTAGCCCTTCCTCGTGGACGCCCACGGGCTCTGCCCCTAGCTCGTCCTCTCATCCTCTTACCGCCATCCTCCTCCATCACTGTAACCCCGAAAATTATTTTCAAATAAACCATACAAAAACTGCTCACCAAATATCAATATTTCAACTAATAAGTTTCGTGTACGAGGTTAAGTTCAACATTTATAAATGATACGCGTGGGGTGGAAAAAAATGGACACAGCGCACTCCTACGGTATCAATTATATTCAGACTGTATAATTTACTTTCTATAATAATACATACAAGTGTAAAAATAGGACGATGGATACTTTAGTTCAGAATAGCAAGGTTCTCTGACATGATGCTCTTTGCAATTCGCTTTCCACTTCCCGGGCAGCGCACCACAGTATACCGAAGTGGTCCCGAACTCGTCTCTACTACACGAATCACTCAGAATAGTGTCTATCGTTGCCACGGTAACGATATAACGCAACAAGCTTATGCCATTGAGAGTCGATAGTCAACCCAAGGATTAGTGTGTTGAACACAGTGGTTGAATAAAAAACACGATTCAACGAACTTACACCGAACTCCAACAAAGGCTCGGCAACCCGCAAGCGCAATCTGACCGACGTAAAAATCAACAAAGCGTCCGAAAACAGAGGGTGAAACATTGAAACACAATTTGAAAGTGAAGTGAAAAATGTCTTGTTGTTCCGGAGAAGATGAAGAAGAACAACGTCCAGAGCCAACACGAGTCCGTGGTTGCACGGATATCTTTTGGCTCTGTCTTTTCATTTTGTTTTGGTTTCTCATGGTACGTAACCTACGCATAAAGATAATCATAACCACGATCATAACAGTATTACGTTTAACAGCACTTAGTAGATATGTGACTTAAGTGCACTAATATAATTATCGTAGCAGTAACGCGAGATCTAATTCATAATTTCAATCTATTTTATGTCAGACAGCCATATTTTATGAGCGTTACAAAGTGGTGTTGCTGAAACTACTTTGCTCTTTTGGATTGTTTTCTATACAATTTGTTGAAAAAAGATTGTCATCAATTACTTCATCCGATTGCCTGGTTTGAATAAATTATATGTGACATAATTTAACAAGGAATATAAAACCAGATTGAACATGTACACAATACAAAAGCAATGAAGTATACTTTCGATAATATCTCTTTGTCTGAAATACGGCATGCCCTGTATGATTATGGATCCCTTTCTATAGATATTGGTAGCAGCATTTGCCATTGTCTACGGTAATCCAGTGGGATTGATAAACGGATATGATAGCTTTGGCAATACATGTGGCGTCAAGAATAATCAAAAGTTTGGCAACATGGAATTATCTGGGCAAGATACCAGTCAGAAACCGTTAGTAATTCATAAATCTCTTAGTAAATCATAAAACACTTTTTTAATTACTCTTGATTGAAATATAAGTCACGCAAAGTTGCGCAGTATACTTCAATTGTATCATGCAAATACATTATAGGTACCTATTTTTCCTGGATGTACAAAATGTGAAGAAGTCATTGAAAATATGTGTTAAAAAATGTCCTGATCGAAAACTGTCCAATATGGCAGATGTTTGTCAGTTTTATAAAGATACCGGATCACAACTTTGTCATGATAAACCAGGAAATGATTTGAGCTTTTGCACTAGCCAAAATATCAAAGATAAGACTGGAGCCTGTCCCGTACTGCCGGTTCATGAGAGTATTATTATATTAAATCGATGTATACCAAAATCCATTGAAGAGGTTGGAAAAAATGTAATTTCCAACTTATATGGGTTGATCAATTCGTGGGATGTAATTGAACAGATCCTTGGAGATCTGTACAAAACTTGGCGGGAAATTGTAGCTTTATCTTTTCTTGCTTTTGGTAATTAATTGATCTTATCTTGCCTCATCAAATAAGCATCCTTATGTTACAACTTATAATATCCTTCATTGCAATTTTAGTCCTGTCATTATTCATGATCGCAATCTTTCATCTGCTGGCAAGCATTGTGAGTTGGATAGTTATGATCCTGGTTACTGTGGCCTGTATTGGTAAGTGATCTGTGATGACTAAAATCATAAAGTGTGCAATATCTTATGCTCAAACTCTTACCTGATGAAATATTTCCGGTTTACTAGAAGAATTTGAGTTCAACCATTTTATTTTATATTAGGTGGTACTGGCCTACTATGGTGGACGTACATTCGAATCAAAACCACATTGGATAAAACAAATCCAAGTGAACTATTAGAAGAATCTGTGCGAAATGAGAAAGCTTTTTTAATTTATGCTATCATAGCAACCATCATCACTGTAAGTGTCAAACTTTTCATTTAGCATTTATGCGAATCGAAGTCAAAATTGAGCATCTGGTTTTTTGTTACTGACGAGTAATTAAATGTTGAATGAGAGTCTTCATGCTGATGATACTCACGTTACAGATTATCCTGTTGTTCCTACTTTGTGCACTGCGTAAACGTATTAGTACTTTGGCTCACTTGTTCAAAGAGAGTGCAAAATGTTTGGCTGAACTTCCAGGCCTATTTTTCCAGCCATTGCTAACATTTTTGGCCTTACTCGTATTTTTTGCTTTCTGGATCACAATTGTTCTCTGTCTTGCTACTGCCAGTAAGTAAAGATTATATCCAGTATTTCGTGACAAGCATGATTGAATCAGCCTAGAATGTTTTTTTTTCTGCTGTCTTTTTTCCATTAGCAATACAAAAAAATTCATAGCACAGAGTAATACAAATTCCAGATGCTCCTGAAACGAAATCCGTACAAATGTTGGAAAACCAAGTAATTGATCCATTAAATTCCACTGCCACTGGAGGAAAGTCATCCATCGATAGGTTTAAAAGTATGTGCTGATTTTGAATCTGAAAAAATAAAACACATGATTTTGTAAGGAATGAGCAATTCTTATAATTAAGCAAATTTTTAGCATTTACTCTTGTAGAATTCGATTCCACTTGGGTAAAATACATGTGGTGGGTTTACATCGTTGGACTAGTTTGGGTGTCCGAATTTATCATTGCTTGTCAAAATATGGTAATCGCTGGGGCTGTCGCTCATTGGTATTTCAGGTATTTATTTTATTATTTGTTATTCTAAAAGAGTAGTTTTTCTACCAGCATTCATTGATTGCCAACTTTCTTCTCACAAGATCATCAACCAGATTCTGAAACTTGTCACAAATTACAAAAAAATATTTTCTATTTGTTTAACTTAAGATAGAAATTTTGTTAGGATCTTGAACCAATACCCATGAATAATCCAAGTCCCAAACTTCCCCAACACTTGTAGCTCACTTGAACTGGTCATCTTCATCCAGATGTAAGACTATTCCCTATAATCCAGATGATTATCCGGAGTACTATTACAACTGCGCAAAAATAGTTCTTTATTGTTTCCAGGGGTAAGAATGCCAGTGCTTCCCCGGTATGTTCATCGATGTGTAAACTGGTCAGTTATCATTTGGGTTCAGTAGCTTGTGGCTCACTGTTAATCACAATCTTCAAAGTACCTCGACTGATTCTTTCTTATCTTTATGCAAAGTAATTCATTCTTACTACAAATGAATTTTGATGTTCCTAAATCCAAAATCCATTACCGAGTTTCATATATCTGTACATACTCATTCTTCACAGGTTCGAAAAAACCAAAGAAACATCTCCATGTGCTCAATGCGGCCTGAAATGTTGCATCTGCTGCTTTTATTGTTTAGAGAAATTTATACGTTATATGAACCACAATGCATACACAGTTGTGGCCATTGAAGGCACACATTTCTGCAATGCTGCTAGGATTGTAAGTTCTAGTAATAACCTTTTAAGTAGTAGAAATTAGGAAATGACATAAGCAAAATGATATGATGTCATGCAGTTTATGTTCCAATAATAGAAGTATAAATTATATAATCTGACCTACGTAATCTCAGAGTTTTCATTTGTCGTCCATATTATACATGTATTAATGATGTAACGAATTTCTTTTTTTCAGGCATTTACGACATTAGTAAGCAATGCGTTACAGATAGCAGTCATAAATGGTGTAGGAGATTTTATTCTCTTTTTGGGTAAATGTTTTGTGACTGCAGCAACAGGTAGTGTTGGATTATTATTCATGAGGCAAGATCCCAGACTGCATTTTTATGCAGCACCCATTTTTGTCGTTTGTGTGTTTGCATTTTTCATCGCGCACTGCGTCATTTCACTTTATGAGGTGAGTTCATTAAATTATAATACCCCCTCTCAACATTGAAAATAATATTTTGGCACTGAAAATATGCTGTACTTTTACAGACTGTAATCGACACATTGTTCTTGTGTATCTGCGAAGACAAAAACTTGAATGGTGAAAACGGTAAATGGCGACAATCTGCTCTCGCCAATATTGGAAGACCTAATAGCAATAGCAATGGTCAACAATCACACGAATTATCTCCAATTAACCAATAAGTCCGTTTTTCAAATTTCTCATTTTTTTTTCTATTTGCAACAATTTTCTTCCACAAAATGAGCTGAGTGCAATAAGGCACTATTCACATTTAGGTCGTTTAACAATTTTATACAATCGTAACAATTATTTTAATTCCCAACGTGATTATAATTTTTTTTAACTGTTATCATAGAGTTTATGGAAAGATTGTTCTCTGAATGAGATATCATTTGCTTATTGTTGTAATTACTTTCAGAATTGGCTTGAAATTGGTCACAGGCTTAAGCATCACAGATTATGATCAAGCAGGTTAGTGGCTAATAATTACTTTGCGGCTTGCTGCATTACCTGCTCGTTGAAATTTTGAGTATTTTAGTCTGAATAAAACTAACTTAGTTGTCAATTTTTTTAGACTAAGATATAATTTAATTTAACTGCTAAGTGCAATCGATAGAATATATATGTTTATATTTACCGATATACAACTACGCACACTTTACCTACTAATAGCCAGTTCACACTCTGGTAATTCGTTGGGTTTATTCTTTTGATTCTGTGCTTCCTTTCGAATATTGAGACTTAGCTATTATGCACAGAAACTACTTTCAATGAAAAAAAGATAATCTGAATTTACTGTTCATACCTGGCATATTCAGAAGAAAAAGTAAGATAATGTATACTCCTATTTATTTAAAAAATTTTAATATTAATAATCTTATAAGTCAATTGGCAATAAGTAATAGAATATAATTACGAACAAAATCAGAAACAATTTGCAGGTAGCATTGGACGTTGAAGTGTGAATTTCTAAAAGTTGTCTGTATATTTTATTATCTTCTCAAGTGCCTCAGTATTTGATTTCACATGTATTCCACGATAGTTAAAGAAACTTATTTCTTATAACTTCGCTTTGTGAAATTGGTGAATGTTATCAAATTGTGATAGTAGAGTTGGAATTGGTGAATGTAATAATTTGTAATTTGCCTCCATTATTATTACTTGTTGATGAAAACATTATTTAATCTTTTCAAAATGGGTGTTTCCATTTCATTCCACAATAATGTGTTACTTTTTGAAGCAATTCTGCTTTGTAGTACAAACGAATGGAAACTATCTTTTGATGCCATCCAGAAAAAAACTCAATAGGTAAATACTTTGTATGTAGTACCATACTTTGAAATGATATTGTAAACGTGAAATTATACGTTTACAGTGGTTGTTATAATTACTGTTATTCAAGTTTATTATACAGAATATTAGATTTGTTCATGAGATCATGGTGATTACAGGACGAAGTTTTAAATACAAATGGTATAATGAACGGAAATAATTGGTCTTTGATATGATTTTGGCTATTAGTGAAAAATTGCACGAAGTTGGATAATGAATTTGATTAAAGAATATAGATTTAGAAACCAATATACCTGTATTTGTGTGAAATTTAATAATTCGCGTTCTGAAATTTTTATGGAAAGATTGTTGTTAGATTTTTTATAGAAGGTGATGGGGATTCACTACTCTTATTTATGCTCTCATCAAAGCACCCTCTGCTGATTTTGTCCTTTGATTAACATGCATGTACAGAAGAATAAATTCATGCATATGTATACAACGAAAAGTTAAAAAGTAGAGAATTGACGCTCCTGAATCAGCTAATCTCTGCCAGGATATCTTGATAATGGAAAATTTATAACAATACTTTTTACACTGATGTATATTTATAATTCATCAAGCGTGGTTTTAATGAACTAAAATGGCTAATATTCACAAAACCTATTTGTAATTTCTAATTGATAATAATTATACACGATAATATTTTGTATTAATGTATTTTATTGCAATATGGAGTGTCGAAGATATCAAATAAATTCATTCAATTCTTGACTTTTTTTGCTACAATTGATTTTTTTTTTTCTTGTTCTGTTTACCCACTAGATGTTTTTTTGGATTCTTTTTTACAAATTTCTGTTTAATCGTTACATTCTCTGTTTTACTTTTTATTTCTGCTTCTTGCTTTTCTAGTTCCTCAAATTTGGCAGCAGTTGTAAGTGGATCACCTTTGAACATCTCATCTAATGGATTCAGAGCATAAGATTCCTCAGGCTTGTTTGCTTCTGCAACTAATTTTTGTTCAATTCTATTCAAATATTTTCCTGCTGCCTTTTTGGTGAGTGATTGTCGATACTGCAACAGGGATATTAATGTGAGATTGGCTCTGAAGTTTCATTCTGAGCTGACTGTAAATTCCGCAAAGACAGAAGTTTTAAACACCTTAGCTGGGGAAATATAATGTGGATTATTCCACAGTGTTGCCCCTCCAAAACTACTGGAAAAGATCTTGACTGGATTAAGAACAAATCTAGGGCCAATTTCAGCCAGTGCCCCATCCTCGGTCAGAATCTGGAAGTTTCTGAACCATATTCGATTGTCCAGAATACTAAATGTGTACACATGGTCAAAGAATGGTTGACTCTTCGGATGTTGATTAGGTACTCCAAATATTTGAGTAAGCAACTCTTTCAGAAGGCTATACTGTGGTTTTCCATTGAAATTTTCATCAAAGGAAAGCAACGGGCGTGACCCTTTCAAACAGTTACCAGTCATTTTTAGTTCTGCCATTGTATAAACTGCAACAAAGATGTGGAATCATCAGCACATACAGTATGCAGCTGTTCATTATAACGGTAATATGAACATACTATTCTCAACAAGAAATTTTGCACAAGGACCAGTTGGCACATTGGATAACCACATATAAAGATCCCTTTTCTTGCGACCCTCGAAAAGAATAGCTTTGTTGCAATTTTTCATTTCACACATTTCATTTACAACTTGTAAATTCTTAGATCTTTCCATTTTACTTTCGGGACGATGATGAGGCATAAGGTGCTTGATATCTTCCATCAGATGCCGGTCCCTATGATTGATTCCTCGTGAGGCGAATACTAGGACTCTTTGTTTGTTTATCCATTTTGTCTATAGCAGATATTTCATTCAATATTCGTGTTCTAAATTTAATCCGTATCTGAAAAAAATGGTTCAAATATAACCTTTTTGGGTGCGGGTTCATCGGAGCTTCGTTTGGCCGGTGGTAACACCTCTTCAACTTGAACTTCTTTAGTTGCTTCGCTTTCCTTACGTATTCGTTTGAGACTTTTCTTCACCATTTTTGTAACAGAATTGAGCACTTGGATTAGAAAAGCACGTAACTAACCATGAGCAGCTACTTTGAAAATAAGTCTATAATGCTTTAAACACGTCTCAACATAAGTCCATGGTCTTAACATACCACCAGTTACCACGTGCTTCTGCGATAACCTGACAAAATAAACCCGAAGCAGCTCGAACCTCCGGAAGCCCGGTGGGGACATCTAACACTCTGTGTGTCGGTGTTCCTGACAATTCATCTCGCGGTTCTTTTTCAAAATACTGTCTTATGCCCTCTCATGGTTGACTGAACATTGGTATGTACATACATACGTACGACATACGTACCCTCACCTTCTGAGATACGGGGGAAATATAGGATTGTTCTAAACATGAAGAGAATAAATGAATGCAGTATTATTCGGCACAGTCACAGTTAAATTCGCAGCGAGTTAGACGGAGTACAACTGGACGATTCGAAATTCGACATACATCAGCAGCGCGCAGAGGCGCGCTGTAACTAGCGATTTTCACTGACTCTGAAACAACGTATCACCACTTTCAATGCGTTTAATTTAGCGGCGTTATACACGTAAATGCGGTTGGGTTCTTTAAATGATTATCTCTTTATTTCTTCAATACAGTTAAATGTACAAGTTACGTGGCGACGTTGACTAAAGAATGGAGTCAATTACTATTCAAAGATGCTCTCTATTACCCATAATTCAAAGCCTGTTTATATTAGCGCTTATGCAGTTGGAAACGCCGATACGCCGAAAAACAGAATCAGTAGATGTCCCCAGCGAGCTTCCGTACTTCCATGGGTAAGAGTTTCCATTCTGGCGACGACTTCACTGCTTTAAATGCCATTGACGGCGAGACGCCACCGCCACTCGCCATTCTAGTTCTTCGCGGTTCGATTGGATTGGGTCGGATCTATATGATAGTTAATTTATTAAATTCTTTCAATTTCAAACCAAATAATTATACTGGAATAATTGTTCAGGATGGCCGATTCTTCATACGAGAAGGGTTTGACCGAGCTATCGAAAATGAAGGTACGTATTTATCAACGTACCTGAGTATCAATACATGAAAAAGATGTTTGCGTGAATTTGACGTTAACCTCAACAGCCATTCAATTCTAGTTTATTTGCTCAAAACTGTACCTTGCTGTACAGCATATCTAATTATGTACAAAAACTTTTTTCAGGTAGCAGATCTTAAGTTGGAGCTCAAGCAGCGAGGCTTGCCCACAACAGGGAATAAAACTGAATTAGTAGAACGGCTCCAACTGGCTATGCATGGGGGTGAGTCCAAAAGTGTACAAAAATCCACAGGACTTGGGAAAATTTACGAAATTCTAAATTGTTTACAGATTCTACTTTATCACTGGATGAAACCACAGATGAAATATTGGATGAAGATGCTGTTTTAGGAGTAAGTAGGTTTCTATTGTACGTTCGTTGTGTGTTGAATATCCCCTGTTAAACTGGGTATACCATGACTCAAAGTACTTGATGCTATATCGCAAGAGATCTAACACTACTTGGTACTGGATCTGAAAAAGATGTGTTTTAAATATTCTATTCTATTTTGTGAATTATCTTTACGACCAGGATGAAGAGATAGAGGAACTATCAAGCAAGCCAGATTCTCAGGAAGCAGTTGAAAAGAGAAAATTATCAACAGATAGTAGTTCAGGAAATTCAAAAAAAATCGTGCTCAATCGTAATCCAATACTTGAAGATATTCAAAGTGAACTGTCTGGCAAAGAAAATAATAATAAATCAGAGTTGGGTGAGCCTGAGAGAAAAGTAATCAAACTTTCTCAACTTGGTGTTAAAGAGGTGAGAACCAACAGTGTCTCTTTTCTGAATGTGCATTAGATCTTTGGAATTAATACAGGATCTTCGATTACTACTTTGTTTTTTTTTTTCTTTAAATAGAGATTAGAAATGAGAGCCAAAAAGTTTGGAGTCGCTTTATCTGAATCAGCTAAAAAAGAAGCAAGATCAGCCAGGTTTAACTCAAACAACGGAAATAACAAGTCAGCAGCATCTATTAACGTTCCAGTGGTGAGTTATGAACGGATTCATGAGTCAAATATTTGATGCTGAGACTTAGTGTATATACGGCTATTTTTCGGCTATATTATTGTAAGCTCGAATCTTCAGGTATAATTTGATTCTAATATATAACTTATGATAACAGTTAATTCAAATAGAAAAATACTAGAGTCCATAAATCTACATTCACAAATGGGCATATAATTTAACAAAACTGGTTGGGGGCATATAATTTAACAAAACTGGTTGGGAATTAATTTCAGCATACAACTTATGAGGTTTTAAAGAAAAGAGCCGACAGATTTGGTGCATCAGTTTCTAGTGTCATGGAAAAGGTACGCATCAGTTAATTACGCGGAATTGCATCTCGCTCGAACTAATCCTTAGTTGTCTTTCAAACCTATCTCCATTGATGGCAATAATTTTATTTATTTATCACTTCCAGGCTGAAATGCAATCAAGAATAGAAAAAAGAAGAGAAAGATTTGGCGAAGTCAAACCAGTCGAAAAACCACCTGTAAAGAAAATTAAAATAGTGAAATGATACTCGATATCATACACCAAATCGATACCATAGGATAGGTTATGACTAGTTTTTAAGAATTTTTCAATAAAACCAACGATTGAGGGTAATGAAAACTTGAATGAAATTGTGAAAATACTTTCATGAATTCAAAGTTCAATTACAATCCAACAAAGATATTAATGTCCAATATCAATTGCCCAATAAAATGATTAATGTAATAATCAAAAATATTGAAGCTCCTAAGAATAGATGGTCTATATAAAAAACCAACTGTAGGTACAATATCGGACTTCGATTGAAATTTATCATGAGATGAAATTGTTCGGAGTGGAATGATGATTATGTCTATGTAATCAGTTGAAGCCAATGCTAATAAAAAAGAGGTGTTATTAGGAATTCATATAAAGTTTATTCCTATTAGCTGTAATCTAGGCAAATCTAAATAACTCACATGAATCTCATAATTTGTTATAGAGAATAATATAATTTTGGTTTAGAGATCATTAGATTACATGATAAACTTGTCATCATAAAGATAGGTATTGAGCTAGCTGATCGTTTCTTTGGAAGACTCACGACTTATCAAAGTTCAGAAGATTCATGTATACTATGATACATCTTGGATTTTCTATATTTATAAAGTATAGAGTAAGTACATTGCACACTGCTATGTCGACATTGCACATCTGAAACCGAGATTGCCAGCGGACGTATCTGGTGTATTTTGGCTACGTGCAGCGCATCTGTATCTGTAGCAGTAACTTTCATGACACAAATATGATCCTCCTTTTTTTACTTTATCTGTTCCACTTGATGGTCCGATCTGTTAAGTGTTATAATTATCAGCATAAACTTGATTTTACAACCAATTATTGGGCAAAATTTGGTAGAGAGCATTGTATGAAATGATACCCCTACCGGATTATTTGTGGGTTGATCACTGTGTTCAGTCGTCCACCAATCTGAAGTCCATTCCCACACATTACCTACCATGTTATAAAGGCCGTAACCATTAGGAGGGTACTGTGTGACTGGTGATGTCCCTTCATACCCATCTTCAGCGCTGTTGTTCGTAGGGAAAATCCCTTGCCAAATATTAGTCCTACAAATGGATTTATCATTATTTCACTTATTCAAGTCCATACTCTTAAGTGATAAATTTTGAATAAAATCTTCATATTAATGTGTACATTTTTTGTCTAGAAGCAGTTGACCTCAAGGCTTGTAGATGTTTTCATACCTGTGTTGATTATTCGGGGTGAGACGGTTACCCCAAGGAAACAAACGTTCTGTAACAAGGCCGCCTCTGCATGCAGTTTCCCATTCTGATTCTGTTGGTAGTCGTTTTCCGGCCCATTTGCAGTACGCTACTGCATCGTGCCACGACACATGAATCACTGGATGATCCATTCTATCTATTGTGATATAATAGCATATTACATTCAATTTGGTTTATCAAACTTCTAAAAATGATTAGTTTGCAACTTGAATCCTTCCTTGAAGATCAATGTGTTTGTAATATGAAGTAATAATTTGATACATTTTCTACCTGTTATGTCAGAATCTGATCCTTCAGGATGATGCCAACTGGCATGTTTCACTGGAAGCCACCAGGGTGCTTGAGCAACTGCCTCATTAATTTTAGATTTTGAGTCCTCACTTAATAAACCTTCGAAGACAAAAGAATCCCCAAACTTCTCGGCCTCAGTTTTGTATTGAGTAGATTTGACAAATTTATCAAAGTTCTCGTTACTAACTTCATATTTATCTATGTAGAAACTATGCAATGTTACATTGCGTCTTGGACCCTCACCATCAGCTACAAATATGTGTCGATTGGTACCAATGGTGAATATACCAGCATTTATCAATACCATTCCATTGTGAACATCGGTTGCTTGATATTCTGTGCCCTTGAGCATACATGCACTACTACCATCGGCTGAACAGTATTCACTTGATAGGTCATGTAGATCATTGATTTTCCTGTTTAAAATCTTGCCACACTGACAATCTTCAGCATTCATGTCAGATCTGGCAAAAGAATGGCAACTAATGATCACGACCATAAGTGTCCAGAGTATCGGGTGCATTTTAAAAAACTGAAAAAGATTTGATTATCATCAACCTTGAATTTATAGAGTGGGTTCAAACCATTAATGAAATATCCGGAATAATTTCAAATTTAAACAATGTATACACTATACTTTGTGATATATTTTAATTCCGCGATCAACTGCGTGTGAGTTTCTGCTGTAAAGTATACCACATACCTCGATATACGATCTTTCAATGCTTCAGACTCTAGCACACTACTAACGATAAGTATAGTTACTCAATGCTAGTAGTTTATTACCTTATCTTGCTATTACGCAGATGAGTGAGGGAAAGGTCTGAATTCGTTGCGTGAGGCCGCCTTCTCGTTCATTCATTTGACTTGAAAACGAATCTGCTCTACATTTTTGCAGTTGTTATCAACAGAGAATCTCTGTTATCAATGGTACTTTACAGTGAATGATTATTGCCGTCACTGCCGTAAGGCAACTACAGTCAACGCTCCAACAAAATTGTGAGCGAAACGTCAAAACAGAAACGGCAAATGACCACACGGATCAGTGCCACACGGTCCTTCACTCTACATGGGCCCCACCAACCCCACCACCCCATCATTCGGAACTCACAATCAGCCAGACGTGGCCAGACCACAGTTTAGAGAATATACTGTGGCCAGACCGTTGTTAGCCAGTCCTGTCACTGGCGACGCTTTTGAGTGGTTAGGTTAGGTTATACCATGGATAGAACTTTTGACATAGCTTTAGATAGCGTGTGTTCCCGGAGAAGCGCAGACGTGTCTTAACCTCTGTAGAACATATGTTGATAGTCTGATTAGCCTTAGAAGTGATTAATAAGTCGCATTAAAATAGTGATTAATTTATTAATCATGACGTTTTATAAGTCAAAAAATACTAAACTATTAATTTGTGCGGCTGGTATTTTCATTTGTTACTTTTACTTTGGGATACTTCAAGAAAAGATAACTCGAGGACATTATGGGGAAGGCGAAAATACAGAAAAATTTACCTACATGTTTGCGTTGGTATTTGTCCAATGCTTGGTCAATTACGTATTTGCCAAAATCATACTGTTAACAGTAATGAAACAGGGTGAAGACTCCACTAGGACGATATATTATGCAGTTTGTTCCTTAACATATTTACTTGCTATGGTCTGCAGTTATATGGCTTTACAGTTTGTAAGCTATCCCACGCAAGTTGTTGGTAAAGCCGGAAAGCCAATACCTGTGATGATACTTGGCGTTTTATTAGGAAGAAAGGTATGTTCATGGATATTTTCATTTTCCAGTTCAACATTTTGTCAATTTCTGTCCCAAATTGGGTAAAAATTCTTACAGCCGTAAATAGCTTGTATTTTAATAACACTTTTGTTTGTCAAGGTTTATCCGCTGAGAAAATATTTCTTCGTCATACTGATCGTTGTCGGCGTTGCTACCTTCATGTATAAGGACAAAGTATCAAATTCTACACATACGGAGGGTCAAATGGGCGTTGGAGAACTTTTGATAGTTCTGTCATTGGCAATGGATGGTTTAACTGGTGCGGTTCAAGAGAGAATGCGGGCCGAACATAAGAGTAAATCAGGACATATGATGCTCAGTATGAACTTTTGGTCTGCTATAATCAGCGGTTCCGTAATATTTATGTCGGGAGAGCTTGTTTCATTTTTAGCATTCTTGCAAAGATATCCAAGCTGTCTATGGCATATTACAACATTTTCTCTAGCAGGGGCGGCTGGGCAATTTTTCATATTCTTAACTGTTGCAGAGTTTGGTCCTTTGCCCTGCTCTGTTATGACAACAACAAGAAAATTTTTTACTGTACTAGGTTCAGTTTTATTGTTTGGCAACAATTTGCTGCCCAGACAATGGATTGCTACATTTATTGTTTTCTCCGGATTATTTTTAGATGCCATGTATGGCAAATCCAAGACCATGATAAAGGAAACTACTGAATAAATTTCTTAGTACAATCAGCAATTTTTTTTTCAAATTTCAAATCAATTGTATAATTTCCAATTGATTGAAAAGTTCTCATCCAACTATCTTTCTTAGGCATACATTCATGATATAAATTTTTATGTGAATGAATTCATAATTTCTGTGCGTGATTGTTTATTCTAACGACCTTTACAATGCCAGAATGCGATATTTCTTTTGAAATATATGGATTAGTCCGAGTTATTTTTATAGCATTCGAATTTATTAGATACATCTAGTAATCAAGATGCAATATCGATTCCCATTTATGGAGATACCGTCGCTGTTGGTGCTATTGCTAGCAAAAAAAGTTCTTTAATTAATTATATTTTAGCCAAATTCTTCGCGTCCGACAATTTCTATTTATAAATATCATTAAAAAAATTATTCCTCGACATAGACTTCGACCTCACGAAACTGTAGATATGTATTGTATATTGTAGCGAAAATCAGGTAATTACATATCTGTAATCATGCGTACTCCTTTGTTACTATTTTCTCATTAATGAACCTGAAGAAAGTACCATGTATAACTGTAAGATAATAAAAACCGAATATTCAACCGAGTGACTATATATTTTCCAGTACGCCAATTATTTTTGTAGAATATAGTTCAGAAAGATCAAGAAATCTGCGATTCGAATAATATTTTTGAGGAAATTACACATCTGCATGTAAGGTTGTCTGCTCATGGAGTGTTTTCACAAGTGCAGACGGCTTCTTTAAATGTTTTCGCCAAAGTAAAGTAAAAATGTTGAACAATTATTTGTACCGACCATGACGAATAAACAGTATTGTAACGGATGTTGCTACAATAATAAGCCAATTCAAAAATATAGCAATGAATTCACCGATATTCAGCAGAGTTCAAATGGGCACAGCCTTTACATGGCCTTGGCTGAACACAACGGGCACATTGCGCCTCAATATCTGCAATTCATAAGCTCTTAGTTTTGTCATAATCCTATAACTGGTCCGGGAGGTAGCGCTGCCCTAGTGCCATTTGTAAGAAACAATTTTGCCGCAATCCCGCTGGTACGCGATGGATACCTTTATATTGCTGTACATCAATATTTCTCTGACAATGAGATACTTCATAGAACAGTTGGCCCTACAGCGCTTTTCTGCTCTCCTTGCGGTAAAGATACTCTGTAGTCTGCCCGTTCTTTTGAGTGTCCTTGGCGCGAGATTACCAAGTCTCTTGATCATCGCTGGTTTATGAAAATCGTTCGCCATGATCTGCCAGCTTGAAATGACCGATTAATTCACCGTGTCTTGGACATACATAATGATTTATTACCTCAGGGAAAACCCGGAGCAGAAGCCATGTTGGATCGAAAAGTCGTCATTATATCGTACTCACTGCATCAGTGAAATGCGCTATTTAATGAAAATAAATAGACGTTTCAATTGTAATAATATTTATACTTCGCTTGAAACCCACTCCTTAATCATGTCATTTGTTAATGAGTTAGATATGTACAGTTTCCCGAAATGAACTTCGGCTTATTTAATCGTAGTTCTTACATGGTATACATGTCGAGCCGACCGGGAACAATTGCGACTAATTTAATTCAGTAATTCTATATTTCATGATTGAGTTTCAGCAATATTCTTCTACTGTTCCATCGCGCATTACTCCATCGAATTCTGGAGTAACGAACACTAAATTTTCATCAACAATCATTTTTCAGAGAAAGAGGATTATAGATTGTTGTAATATAATGCCTGACCTTCATAGCGAATTATACGCTCTACTACTGAAATTCAATTTATCTTTCATAAATTATGTAACCATGCATATAAGGGCTCAACACTTGTACATACATGTACGTACTCATGGAAGTCGTAGAGTATAAATAAAATCCCAAGCCTCGGCAATAGATTTAATTGAAGACTGCAGAGAATATGTTCATCAATTATCAAACAAGCGTGTAAGGATTCGGTACAAATTAGTCGTTTCAGAATGCTTATCCCAACCCTTGCTGCCCTAAGAATACATCCAACGAAAGCTTACTGATTGTCATGAGCGAGAACTTCAACATCCACCTTCGCCATGAAACAGTTGTATGCGTACTTCCCAATTGTGTAACCGGGAATGCACCTCGTTCTACAGTCATACCGTGCACTCAAAAGCGCGGAGTAATGAAATTCCGTGCAAACGCTAAGGCAACACTTGCAGTCTTGTTGATTGTTCATGAAATGAGAAATCGTATATCATGTTGATTTAGCGATGTCGTGTTTCATCTTATTGTGAGACTGAGGAAAAGGTTGGGTATTCACGCGTGTTCAAATTTTGCTTGTATTCCGTGAAATCGTAATCATAAATAGAAGATAGCATGCATGCTTCGATGGGGGTGTGAATGTAACTCTTAAGAGTATGAAATCATACCTCATTGATGCAGACTACGATCGCTTTACTGATGATACGTTGTTCGTTCATGTATTTAAAAAAACAATTACTACGATTTACATTCTCGATATGATGCGACGTTAATCCGTGAATGTTATTACGTTAATCTCTATTCATTAGTTCCAGCAGGTATGGCAATACTTCCCATGTATAAATATATGAAGAGGAAATAATTCAGGTAAAGTCTTATTGAGGGCAGCATCGCAACTTGACACACTGTTCAACGATTTAGAAGAAATCTCTCAGTTTTTAGGTCAGCTAAAGAATGTCAAACTTCGTTTTCTGTGTTTTCATTGTATCAATATTCTTTTTCGACAAATCACTGGTAAGTGTCTTCCAAAATTCATTTTAATAAATGCAAAAGGAAATGCTCTCGTTGCTCATGCATGAACGTATCATTTCTACAATTTCCTCTCATAATGCGGATTTTTTTGAATAAAATTCTGTAAATTGGATTTTATTGAATAAGAGTTTTTGATATTTTGCAATCAGTTTTTGCGGCTTTTGTTGCGACTTTTGTTGTTTCGCAGGCGTTGAGCGACGAGGTGCAAGAAATGGTGAAAATGTTGCACGATTCGTGTGTCGAAGAAACGGGCGTCACGGAAGGTATTAGATCAGACCAGTTGTGCACAAAATGACCATCAAAAAATTACACTAATCGATTTTCGTATTTCACAGCTTTGATAGACGGCGCCAGAACTGGCAATTTTGCGGAAGATAACAGTTTGAAGGTACTACTGATTTTCATGAATTCACGATATTTGTCGATGTTTACATGTGTCAATATAGAAACAAAGATGATTCACAAACCTTAATGACTTTATTTCAGTGCTACATGAAGTGCCTAATGATGCAACTGTCAGCCGTAAGTGACAATATCTCTTTCATCGTATTCGCAGATACAGTTGTAAAATTTGTCTAATGTAACATTTTTCAAAATAATTGTCTGTATTTGTCCCGTAGTAAGAGCAGTTGAATATCACAATTTCGAATAAGGGGTGCAATCATTAAGTACTGAAGCTAGAAGCTTTGTTGCTATCGTCTTATAGATAAAGACTGATAAACTATCAATTATTTGAGGAGTGAAAAAAGCTCTGTCAATGCAATTGTGTTTAATTCTATTTGGATGATTGAATCAGTATGCTATTTTTCTGACGCACGTGATAGCCATTCAAAATTAAATGAGAGATCGATGAATTAGACAAGAAATCATTATCATACAAAAAATAATTTGGAGATGGCATCATAAATTATTTGTTCGTTTTAAAATATATGTAATGACAGTTGACCGATGACGGAGATATCGACGTAGAAACAGTCATTTCAATGTTACCGGACGAAATGAAGGCAGATGGTGAACCAATAATACGAGCTTGCGGTACTGTCAGTAAGTTTAATAATCCCCACGGTCATTATGATTCCAGCAAATTTTACCGAATATTGGCATTTAACATCTTCATGTTTTTCGTAGAGGGAGCTGATGAATGCGACACCGTTTTCTTGACCCAAAAGTGCTATTATCAGCAGAGCCCAACAGTGAGTGCCTGATTTTTATTTCGAAGAAAAAACAAAAAAAATGTAAATCAGACTAGTATCTGCTGTAAAACGTTATTTTTTTTTCCATTTTCAGAAATACTTCTTGATATAATTTGGTCTCCACTGAATCTGGATAGTCTGTAGACCGGATACATTTGGAACGATGAAATTCAACACATATGAGATTCACAGAATAATTATTGCACCTTTCTCACATTTTTTTTTCAGTCGCAGAGGGCTACAGTTCGCGATATAGTACCACTAATAAAATTCAAAACCCTTATTTCAACATATTTATACGCAAAAAGAATTATGTGGCATAAGAAACAAAAAAAAATACACATATAAAATTTTTCTGAAGAAATCAACATATGTCACGAGTTTTCTTAGAACACTGCGACAATACTATATAGGTAAGAAGTGATTTACCGAGAACACAGCTTCTTGTGGATAATTTTAAAAGTTCCACTGTAATTATCGAGAAGGAAAACGAAACCACTTCGATGTTAACATAAATGCAATACCTCCGGTCTATCAGTACCCATGGTACTTCTGTCGGCAGTCAATAACTCATCGTTCATATCATTCTATGAAGGTGTTAAAGTTAAGTTTATACTGGCTAACGATTGATTTAACGTGTAATATAACTCATAGGTGTTATAAATTATAAAATATCCTATGAAATTAAAATTTTAATTTCGTAGCTCTTGTTGGTGGTTGAACATAAGCGGTACCGTAGTAAACCAATGATGTGTATTATAGTAAAATACGATATGCTTATAACGAACTACATAATGGCTACCTAGTTTCTGTAAACTACTTTTGTAAACTACTCCGGCCATGCAAGTATTATCGCAGGTATATCAGTTTAGCAGCAAGAACATATACGCCACGTGGCGTCTGATAGTGGTTCGGACAATAATCCCACTAGAACCCAAACGGCAAACTGCATTAATTCACGATTATAGTTTAATTGCAGAATTTAAAATCGCGATCAGGATATTTGCGATAAATTCCTCCATCAAAGTTTTACAAATTTATTGGAGCGACCGACGTAAGACATTTTAAGTCTGTTTTACTTATTCAACCTACAGTTACACTTATAATACCTGAAAAGACAGAAGTTTAACTTGAACATAAAGAAGAAAAAGGAAATGACAAAAAAGACAATTAACGAAGACGCTCGATTTATCAATCGGCAAACTTCAATTATAAGTAATTAGGACAGCGTTGGGCCATGTATCAACGAAATTTTTACAAGCATCAGTGTAGTGTCAGCTGATATTCATATATTGCATATATGTGTACGCATAACGAGTTCTTGAATTTGTATGTCTTGACAAACCGTAGACTGATGTAGACTGTATCAAAAAAACGGATTACGATTGTTAATCTCTGTGATAATCTATTTCTCTTTCCATACAATCAGTTGCGTGCCACAATAAGCAAGACGAGATAAAAATTCTACATGAGATGCGAATGGTGGGGGAAGATGTAATCAATTTTATTTATCAACATACCAAAGTCTTGCAGGATGGACAGTTCGATGGCACGCGTTAACCGGCTGCTATTGTTCTAAGTTGAATTTCATTCATGTATTACCAAGTTGCCATTTTCTACCAACAGTATTTTAGTTTGCTTATTATACTGCATAATTTTTTTTCGGTTTCATTTTTCTCTCTTGATGAATTTTAATATGAGTTCCTCAATCGCAGTCTTTGCTATCTCCTTCGCCCTTTTTGTATCCGGTTCTCTCCCGACAGCAGTTGAATTACCAGAATCCGGTAAGTAATTTATTGAGATTTCTATGTTCATTATCATATATTCAAATGTAATATTTTTTATTTAATTGACCTTACGGTTCCCGTTTTGAATGTTGGTTGACGAATTTTTAGAATATTTCCACTTTTTTTACTAAGATTTAAAAATTATAGGAATATTAGTTTGGGAAACCTTGACCAATTGTTTCAAGGTTGGAAAACTCAGGTTGCAGACCAAATAACACCTTTTTTATCGTAGTTATCGATAGCACTTTGATGTAAACATCGCAACGGCTGATCAGGTGTCAATCTGAACGCATCGTGTAATTGAATTTCATTAAGAATGAAAGAGACAGCGCATATAATAATGCCTTTTGCGGATAATTGATTACTAAGAATCCTTCTGTTTTTTCTTCTGTTGTATAAGTATATATACCATGTCTGAAACATGAAAACAAATAGAATTTGCTATTCTCAAACCAGGAGCGATAATGAACTTAATTGTGAGAAGAAAATGGAAAATATTGAAACCCTTCGTATGCGCGCTTTTGTAAAACGACAGGTCTGCCTTAATGAAAAATTTGATGGTCGCACACGTATGTACGTATGTACATACTTATCAGGTTGGTTTTCAAGGTTGAAACTAACAAAGGTTACAATAAAGACGATAATTGGTATACGTTTATGCAGAAATACATAAATGTATGTTTGCAGATTCTCAAGTAAAATAATACATTTTTATCTTCCTCTCTTCTTGGGTAATTTCAACAAAAATTGCAGATCATCCACAGTGAATACCTGTATTCCTGAGTCACACCTATCATGAAATGCATTTTCAATTTTTCTGCATATAATTGGCTTCGACTGTTTGTGCATGTATGAGTGATGAAATAGTACATAAGAATGATATTGCGGAATGGGTATATCCGATATCCAGAAATTATGTAAATAGTGAAGGCCTTCAATAGTTGAATGACCATTTACCACGTCTCAATCCTCGCGATATATGAATCTAACTATTGCGATAACTTGCAAGGTGACTAAATGGCGTATGAGATAGAAAAGAATAATAAAAATAAAGAAACGGGGAACCACCACCTTCGATGAATAATATTCAGACGTAGTTGCCATGTCGAATGTACCGTCAAGAATGTAACAGTTGAATTAACGATAATCTATAGTATCCAACATTTTTATGTTTTTCAGATACTATAGATTCAATTGGCAACTTGCTCACACATTTCGATGTTAACGGAACGGGAAGTGAATTCAATTTCCCATCGGTTTATGCAGAGAAAATCCTGACCAGAGCCAACACTACACGGGGTGTTAATTGCAGTGACAGATCAATTGACGAATTTCCAAAAGATCTGTTTTCAAGAATGCAGCGGCAAGAAGGGGCTGTTTTACTCCACATTTTGGCTGGAGTCTACGCTTTTCTGATGGTCGCTATCATTTGCAATGATTATTTCCTACCCGCTGTTGATTGTATCTGCAAGGATCTTAACATCAGTCAGGATGTCGGAGCAGCAACTTTCATGGCCACAGCTACCTGTGCTCCGGAACTCTTCGTAAACATAATCGGAACTTTCCTCACAGAATCAGATCTTGGGATCGGTGCGGTAGTTGGATCTGGCGCGTTCAATATCTTCGGAGTCGCCGCTTGTGGCGGATTAGCTGCTATTGGGGTAAGAAGAACAATTAGTTCTAAAAAGATTTTTCTAAAATGTAAAGGAAGAAACCAATTTCGTAACTACGATTCTAATCTATTTTCGTAAGGGCCGTTAATTTGGTAAAAGAAACATTTTTTGCTCAGTCGCTCTGATTTGTAATTATTAGTGATTAACGACTGGTGCAATATGAAGAAATCCATCACTATTATTACTGTCATGGTTTCGCTGTCATCGGGTCATAAAATTCATCTACACGCGTAAATCATCTGGGTTTATGTATTTCGCAAGAATTTGATCACCTGAATATTGATGCAAGTCGTGAACAGCGCATTAATTAATTTCTCGCTGATTATAACGGTTATTTGCTTCTAATATAATCGGTTTACATTCGTCTTTGTGTACCTCAGTTCGCTTGAAGTTACTCATGTTCTTTGCAATTTCTCTTTCTTGTAGCCCTACTTACTTTGTAGTTCAATATATATAAACTCTTCTTTCTTCTATCGAAGCTGCTGACTGTCGATAAGAATTACAGATGGTTGTGTTTCAGCTTTGTTGGTGCGGGAAAACCAAGTTGCGAAATCTGCTTTTCGAATAGCGTAGAATGTTGTACTAGTATCGCGACAAAACCGTAATCAAATATCTGCCATTACCGCAATCTCAATATTATATGTATCAGTGCTCATTGTCAGTGGGAATTCAGCGACTCCAAAAACAGAATTTCAAATGGATATCGAACACGTCCCGATATCTTGAGTACTAATACTTATCCGATTGAATCAAAATTTTTTTATTATAATAATTCTTTTATTACGATAACCAAAAAATAATTCCGAATACCACGAGTTTCCGACAACCATGCGTCTTTAAATCGGACCTTTCTATTTCGAATAATGGATATCAAAAAATCATTTCAACAGCCGCATATTCAGCAGGAGTATCGCAAGGGGAAGTATGGCACCAGGATAAAGCAAGCAATGTACTTCCAATACGGAGTGTAGTATCATGTTGTACAATATCATATAGGCAATAGGATTTACACATGTGAAAATTAGATCAAATTGTAGTAGTGTGACAACAACAGTTCGAGAACTTACTCCTTCAGTCATTCTGTCGAACACGCAGCAATTTAACAGATAATAATTTTCAGTAGCGCCAGGGCTACTGGTCTAATTATAGGGTCAGGGTACTGTGAGCTTTATAGCCGATGCTATCGGTATACGATGGAGTCTGGTGAACTGATGCTCGTATAATGATCACTTCATCTGTAATAAACAGGAATATCCAAAATTCGAAACATCCACAGAATTGTGCCTAAATTTTGTCGTTGAAATAGAATTGGTGACTGTTTAAAAAAACGACGCTACGTCAAATCTGTGTGAAAGATGCATCCTTTCCAACAGATGCAATCTTTCAGTTGGAACACCCTGTATCAATGCTCATTCAAACAATTATTGTTGCACGGTTACCTAATAATATACCTAACAGTACAAACCACTGCACTGATAAGATTTCCTCAAATCAAGTAGATAAATTATTCGCATATCTGATCTTAGGATATAAATTTGTTGCACAGGGTATCCAAATGGATTGGTGGCCGTTGACACGAGATTGTATCATCTACTCAATTTCGATTGGATTATTGACCTTCATGATGTGGGACGGAGAAATTACGTGGAGCGAATCATCTATTCTAGTGTTTTTCTATTTCATTTACTTCGTCATCCTTTTCTGCAACAAAATCACTTCCCGTTGGGCCCATAAATTTGTTGCAACATTTACTAGGCAAAAAAGTCTAGCAGGTAAGTCAAATGTACTTCAAATTATACCGTGATCGCGGAGGATCTACCAAAAAAATGCGTCCATCTTGCGGTTATTAAATTTTCTTCCTTCTATTCACTTCACCTTCAGAATCACCGATTCAGGATCCGGTACAAAAATTGGAAATCCAAGGTATTTATCGTCCTTATTTCCATGGAGAACTGCTGGTCGAATACAGGAACAGTATCCGTAGAAACACACAAGAACAGAATGCCCACCTTTCGGCGGAGCACGCGAAAGCAGTCGAAGCTGCTGAACCACTGGAAGAATATGTGGAACCAGGTAAGCGTCGCCCTTGTTTTTCACGTGAAAATAAACGACGTGATACTTTTCAATGGATCAATTTGGTGACCTCATTTTTTTTCGATTCATTAGATACCCCGTTTGTGCTACCGACGGGTGAAATATACCACAAGATGTGGTGGTTCTTCCTGTGGCCGCTTCGTTTCATCTTGTTCATCACGGTACCTGACTGCCGATTTAAGAAAGTTAGGAAATTTTATCCGTTCACCTTCATGATGTGCATTGTCTGGATCGCACTAACATCGTACCTCGTTTCCTGGATGATCACCGTTGTCGGAGACACAATTGGAATCGCTGACACTGTAATGGGTCTGACATTTTTGGCTGCTGGAGGCAGTTTACCTGAAGCAGTATCTAGTGTTATCACGGCAAGACGAGGTCAGTGCTTTTTTTATTCTGTTTTCAAATCGATCACCTATATTTGATCAGAACTAGTGTTAGTTTACTTGCAAAAGTCAATTGCTCTAGCGACATAATACTTGAACGTAATTCAAAGTCATTATTTTTCTGCTCCTTCCAGGCAACGGTGCAATGGGTCTCAGTAATTCCATCGGAGCGAATACTTTAGATATTTTACTTTGTCTCGGACTTCCATGGATGATAAAAACTGCGTCAGGGAATGTAAAGATTAACATCGTCTCGTCTACCATCACTTTTATTATTCTCGCATTGTCGGGGACTGTTGTAACACTTTATATAATGGTCGCCGCTAGTAAGTTTCGTCTAAACAAGAAAGTTGGGGCTGGTTGTCTGTTAGGTTACGCGATTTTCTTGCTAATCGCGGTACTTCTTGAATCGAACGTATTCTTTTTTGTCAACTATCCGATGTGCCCCCCGACGGATTGATCTATACGTCGATATAAAAGACGCAATTGCGTCGAATGAAATCCGCATAAGAATATACCTCTAAGCCACCTATACTGTGTTCGTATTTCTAGAATTTATAATAGGAGCATGATAATTTAAATGGTTACTTTGTACCGCCAAAGCTCCTAAAAACGAAAGATAGTTCGTACAATAATTAAGATCATCAAACTATGAACACGTACAGGGTATGGAAAGAAACATTTCGCCTCCCCTTCAGGGACCAAGAATCACTAGCTAGATAAACATTCTAGGATTCTTGTAGCTACGAATCTGCATTCAGAAAAAGTCGATGGAGGAAATCTATCAAGACTCAAGTAATGCACCACGTATTTTTACAGAGGGAGTTTTCCGCGTTCTAGTAGGGTGTTTCAGGCACGAACCGGAATTATTAACAATGCAATTTATAGTCCGTTAATTAGAGTCATCATTTTCGTAGCGTCATTTCATTACACTGAACGGAAACAAGCAGATTGAAGAATGTGAAAGAAGGAAGGAATAATTCTTTAAACTGAATAATAATCGGTATTGCAGTTACTTCTAACTGGCAATCTTATTAGTCCTGATGTTATTAAATTCGACTGATTTTATTTTCGTCGAATATTAACAAATTTGTAATAATCGCAAATAAGGATGTTCAAGAATATGATCAATGATGAAAATACTCTACGGAAACTAGATAATACTCGATAGAAAGTCATTTCATTCGAATTATTCTATAAATTTTATAACGGTAATTATTCAAGCATAATTGTATATACCGTATATTGATGTGTATAAATATCATAGATTTTAATACAACGATGATATAATTAACCAATGATCGAGTATCGGAGAAAGTTGTGATATACTTTAGTTTTAAGATCTGCCTCAATCGCCAAGATTACTACAATTGTAACGTCATGTGACGCTATTACATTACGCGAAAGATTACACGTAAAAATTCTTAATTTCAATCAGTGTATTTCAACGATTATTTTCCCCTGCCTAACCTGCGTACTTGCTGATAATCGATCAGACGATAAAAATATTCTTCAGTAAAATTTTCCAAACCTCTGGCAGATAATCAGGGGAACGTGAACAGATGCGCTTTGATATGATATGATAATAAATTGAGAATAACCATAATAACATAGATATTATTTTTCACGAATCTCGCGCGCCCACCAATGCGCTGGTTCTCATTTATTGCTTGTTTCTTATACTTTGTTTTCATCGTTACGTGACCAACTATACTTTACTAATTGTAAGTGAAACTTGAGAGTTTTCGGTTTGTCAAAATATTGCATACAGAAAAACGCTAAATGTTCAAAAATGAATACGTCTAACAAAACCTAGAAGCTATTCATTCGAGTCGTTCGAGTTATCGTCGGTAATAAATTTGTACAAAATACTTGTGTGAACGTTACGATAAGAGATCAGGTATAGGTATGTAGTGGGTTGACTGTTCACCGAATGGAAAGAATTTGTAAATCATTATCTGGAACGAATCTGATTCTGATGGGATGAATACGTCAGTCAAATATAATATCATAACGTGAGATCATCTTATCACCATGTTATTTTGTTACGCGATAATTCCTTGTCGGGAATAATTTATGTTTGATGTTGCTTTTTTCTTCTTCACTCATTTGGATAAATCCTCAGTGACTTCAAGGACGTGCTGTATTATATTATCTGCAATGAAGATGAGAGGGATATAGGATTGGAATGAACAGCGCTCTAATAATATCTCGCAAATTGAACTTTTATTAAACAATTTGCCTTCGGATTTAACAAGATAGAAACAATCTTAATTTTAAATGGAGTGCACCAAAAAATCACAAATTGTATGCGACGGATATTTCTGATCCATTTACACCCTATCGTAATATTCGTGTATTGATTTACTTTATACATTTTTTCAAGGGATCAATCGGTTATGCTGTCGATTAAAACCGACGGTTAAGTGCAGCCAGCGATGTAGTTAATTGTGAGATAGCGCTTGAATACAGGACGTGTAAAATCAGCTCCTTTTTATTCAATCGCACAAAACTCAAATGCTAAATCACAGCCGGTGCTAAAAAACACTATCATACAGCCACGCGGTCGATTGTCCCGCGCACGTTCCAAACCCTTTCTCTTCTATCATAACTCAATTGATTTTGATTTCCTTTTTTTCTCCTGTAATGTTTTTCATTATCGTCAAAATCGTTCGCACAAGATTCGTGAGAAATAATATCTACGTTGTTATTATTATTATAATTACCATTATTCTCGATTTATTATCGTATTATTTATTTTTTCATTTGTCACAAGTTACTCAATGTTGCCTGAAGGTGCACGCACGAGTTTGAAGAACAATGAAAACTGATTGTGAGGAGAAAAAGAAATGCGCAGATGAACAATAAATGAACGCGCAATCTCATGAAATCAATTTCTTAACTTCGCTATTTCTACTTCACCTGTGTTACACGTTATACACTTTGAGTTAATCTTGAGCAATCGAGAAGCCAAGCGGAAATTTCAGGATATCCCTGGAGAGTGTAATTAGCTTTTCGTGTTTAATATTTCCAAACATACCCAGGTAATGTATATATAACATATTCTAGTGTCTTCTTGACTTGACGTAGAGTTTCCATATAAGCACCAATTAATGTAAAAATGTATATTTTGCATCGAAAATTATGAAGATGCCACGCAAGTATTATAACTTTTAAATTTTTTATCTGACGCTGTTTTGAAGTTATACTTCAATAAATAACTATGTTATTCATTTATCTTGGATATTTAGTGTATTCGTGTATATAAGCTGTATCGGCTGAGAATATGGACAATTTTAGGTAAGTACAGATACTAACTATAAAGATGAGTATTATGGTTATTCAAATTTGCCTAATTTTTTTTCCTCTTTGTTGCTATTTGTTTATTTTTGTTTTAATTATAGTTCGGAATAGGTATGATTCTGAAGTGTTTGACGTTTAAAATATACGCTATGTAGAGGCAATTATAATATATTATGAGACGCGATTTGCAAATGTATAGTATAATTACTACTGTATATAAAGGATAAAACTATGTTATTATAACGGATGCGATAAGTATATTATGTTATCATATTTATAGAAATATTTACAGGATATATATAATATAATATATATCTACGTAATAACGACCGGTAAAGCTGAAGGATGGCAATGCGATCCGCCGAATCTCGCCTTTTCTTTTTTTTTATCTCCATTATGATTCCGTTTATTCGAAGAAAAATCAAGCATATACGAGGTTTAAATATCAAATTATTTATATCGTTAATTCTATATTTTAGTATATAATATAAACTATTTCCATCCTCAATGCGAGACAACCCTACTACGATAATTCATAATTGCCAACCTTTTTTTCATAAGCCGGTCATATTAGTTGAATAATTTATTAATTTCTTCCATGTTCTTACCTATCGATTCAAACTTCAATCAGAATCGATTGGCATTATTAGTTCAGATATTTTCGTACCTATCATTCGGTATACGTGCCCCGCCAGATCTTTACGAGCACTGCTTAACCAGTGGTTTATATTTACAGATTTAGAAGTTTGTTGAAAAACTTTTTTTTTAATAACAATTGGCGAGCAACATTGTATCCATATACATACATGTTAACTAAGACGTTTAACGTTATATTTACGGAGAGAAAATTTCCTGAAAATAAAATTAATCTGCTTGAAATGATCAATGGGCAGCTCTATAACGTTCTGATTCATACGTATTAATTTAACAAATTTCAAAACGATCTCCACCCTTTTACAGTGCATGAATTCAATATTTCACTCATTGTCAGTTAATTATTTGTCATTTACTAAATCAGACGTTTTTACGATATTGTTGAGACGAAAGACGGATGAACACGTTTTTTAACGCCTCACTTGCTTCACAACCGTATTGTTCATCAAAATTGGAAAATAATATCAACAACTGCATACCGTTTTTTTTCTGATTTACTGTCCAAACAATCAACTCCGCGTCCTCCGTATCATCGAGAAAGGGTCGACCTTATCGATCCTTTTTTCGGAATTAGCCCCATGATTGTTTAACGTATATATTCGTATTCGAGTCTAAATGAGCATAAAAGGACTCTTGCATTTTTGAGCGTTTATGAGTCGTACATATTTTCTCGTTCGAAGTTGGGGCAAAGTCAAAGATTCACCCTATCCGATTAATCGGTTGACTTATTTACGTCGTTAATAATGGATGGATCGTACTGAACATATTTTAAATAATGTCCAAAATGGTAAAATTATCGTTAACTACGCGTTATTATTGTTATTATTATTATCATTATCATTATCATTATCATTATTATTATAATTATATTTACTAATTTTAACCATTTATTTTTTTTAAATATTCGATTTTGTTTATTGTATTTTAAATTGCGTGTTAATCGATTTTTAATTCAAGACTCCTAAAATTTTTTTTTGCCTCATCTTTTTGTTCGCAAGAGAATTGATAGCAACAAATACCATTATATGTATATATAAAGATATATGCATATAATATATGGATATTATTAGATAGTAGATCGATATCGATGAGATTTTGAATCCATATACAAAACGACCATCCCCGAAATTGCCTCGTTAAAATTACACCGTTAAAACGACAAGTATAATACGTCAGTATATCGATACCTCGATTCTCACCTAAATAGTTCCGTAATCAAATCATGTCCGATAAGCATTGTAAATGAACTTGACTTTCAACCATCTTTGTATGATGGTTAAAGCGACTAAATCAACAATCAGTATGTTTACTCTGATTGCACTTGATTTTCAAACCTTTTTGAAGTTTTGTGTAAACACGATATTATCGTCAGTTGTATTTGGTATGTAGGTACGCGTAGGTGAGTACATAACTGACTATTATTGGAATTGAGAAGCCCTGAATCTTTCGAATTTTTCTTCTCATAAAATAGGCGAAAGAAAAGAAACGTATATTATAAGGTAAGTCGGATCACGAATGAACGGGTACAAACGGGAAAAAGTGGTACGAATATTACTGGCAAATACATTGACTGCAGTTCGATGCTAATTCTGGCAATCGAATTTGAGCTGCAGAATCTGAGGCCTGTGTCGGGGATGGATCTCCCTGTCACTGAATTTCGCAAAATGAGAGTTTGTTGGTCGCTTCCTTTGTTTGCTCTTGATCTTGGCTGTTGCCACCCTCGCTTTTTGGACTTCCACCCTCCTCGATGGAACCCCCACCGCTTCCGTGGGGGCAAATCGATTGTCATCTGAGCGCCAGAGTGGATACCATGGGTGGCCTGGACGGCTTGTTATCGAGTATTCGCTCGATTTCGCTCATCATACTAGCGTTAAGCTTCGGGATTAGCTGAAAGAAATTGGTGGAGGGGTTAAAAAAATTCCGAATCGGATTTGTAGATCATGTGCGGGAGATCAAGACGTCTACGATAGATAATCCGATGCATGCTTTACGAATCGGTACACTGTAACTGTGATCATCGATTACCAATGGTGACGCAGGTGGAAAATCACCGAGTTATACGAATCGAAAAACATGGACAAAACAAAATAAGAATATACTATAATTCCGCATGCACCGCACCTGTAAACCTTGTAGACTCTCGTACAGTTGATCTATGTTGGCTGCGCCGAGCAGAAGGCACTGGACACTTTCATTCTTTAATGACCACGCTATAGCAAGTTGACCAAAGGAACAACCCATCCTGTCCGCTAACGCCGATACCTCCCTGAATTTATCCGAATATTTTCGGGCTTCCTCATCGACCAATTTGTCCTTCCATCCGTACTCCTGCTGCAAATACTCCTGTCATTTAGACATCGAGATTCTAACGGTGAGGGGGTAAATAAATATTAGCATATAGTGAAGCAGGCAGTTATATATAGGTAAACTGAAGACTTACGACAGTAGGTATGGTATATAGCTTTTGAAGTGCATGCAATGTGACTAGAACACCTGTTTTAGTTAACAATGGGACGTACCTCTTTGTACAAAGACTGGGTTTCATCTTCCGTCCAACTGAATGAGGAATATTTGTTCTGAAACGGCAATGCAGTTTTTGTGAGACTCGGAATTTTTACTATTACGTTCAGCCACTTGTACAACAATACGATAATAAAATTGAAAAAATTACGGTGTTACAAACGCGGTAACGTTTGCATAAATAGGTATATACAATAATCTCGTAACATTTTCGAAAATCATTCCTCATCCTTATTCGAAATATCTCCCACGAGTTAAGTCTATTGAATTATTCCACTTGCCGCTAATATAATCTCTAAAAATATCTCGTATCGCGAGATGTTTATACGAGCATCACGTGTTCTAATCCAATAAATCGCACGATCGATCAGCTTATGCGGCCGATACAAATCCCCGGATTGGAATTATATTCGGTATATCAACTGATAATGTAACTCAAATTTTTCTCACCTCACATTCCAAGCACATATAATAACAGTTAGCGTCGTACAACATAATCCTTGATTCAAGTACGAATAAAAATAAGATAACAAAACAATAAAAAAAAAAAATAAACCAAGTAAAAATCAAACTGGACCACTAGACCCTGAGATTTCTGGTGTTGAAAATCAGTTGGATAGACGATTTCCCAGCCTTTAATTAATTCAATTGTACCTACCGCCTACCGGAAAAGGTGTGTGTGTGCAAGTGAAGTTGGAATATTATTATTAAGCGAATAAAATATTAGGATTACACGAAATTTTCATTTCAATTTAACCAGCTGGCAGCAGTGCCTAGAATATCATATGGCATCGGCATGTGTATAGGTTTAATATAATATAAAATGAATTTTGTTTTGAAAAATATATTCAAGCTGACTTTTACTTTATACGAAGATCTCGAGAGGAAAGACATTCCGCAATCTTCGGTTCTCGACGACACCATTCCAATGGTAACCGTGGACCAAGCCATCAGTCCGACCCCTGAAAAGCGATAGAAAAATTTTCACTGTACCGGTTTGACCGTCGTATCTGAAGAGATGAAAATTAACGGAGATCGCAAAAAATTTAGGAAAGTACCAATTTTATTGTACAGTTCCGGCATGTACAGTTCTGGTTTTTCTCTGTAGAATAAGTGGTACTCTGCTTGCTCAACGATTGGAGTTACACAATTGAACTGTCTGCAGTTTGTGTAAGCTTCCATAATCTCCACGGGAGACCATCTCGATGTACCCCAGTACATGACCCAGCCCTTGCTTATAACGTAATTCATCGCACGAACAATTTCTAGATAGAAAAATAAAATTTACGTTCTCATCGTCGAAAAGCAACGAACGACAAAAGTGCTGAGAAAAAAAGAAAATCGTGGTGCGACGTACCTTCCATTGGGCACATAGGGTCAACTTTGTGGATCATAACGATATCGATGTACGATAACTGTAGACGTAACAGGGAAGCCTGTACCGATTCGATAATATGCTTTCGAGAAAGACCCCTTCCTTCAGTCCTGCCAAAAACGATGGTAAAAAAAAAACAATGAGTGGCAATTATGAGTTTTCGCCAGATGAAGGTTTTTATAATTCGGGAAAAATGGTCCAAACGCTGTTCATGTTCGGTTCAGCGTTATTTTAAATTCAAAAGCATTGTCTGTGCTCCCATTGTTTCCTGAAAGGAATTTTCTACAAGTGGAGTTCGTCTGCGTTAGTCGAACAAAAGTGTAGAGAAAAAAACGCGACCAACAACTTGCAGCTTCCCAAAAAAAATTTAATACTCTTTCAACCATTGACTGTAATATTGGAGATTGAAATAGAAAAAGAAAAGATTAAAGAACGCACTTGCTGTTCCAGTATATTTTTGTAGTTACAACATAAGTTGTTCTGTTCCATGCTCGACGCGAAAGAATTCTTCCCAGTTGAGTTTCTGCTCTGTGACCACTGTGAGCTTCGCTGAGATCGAACACATTGACCCCACTGTCGTACGCAAGGGCGATAACAGCTTCGGCAGTTTCTTCATTACCGCTACCACCGACACCCCCAAATGTCGTCCAGGTACCTGTCGAACAACCGCGACAAAAGAAGATGCTTCAAAAATTTTTGCACCCATGATTTTTGTACATCGAAAGAAGAAAAAAAAGAAATAAATTTCGCCACTCGGGTGAAAAAGCAAAATGAATTCGTATCATATCAAATAATGGAACGCATTGCGGAGTGCTAAAGAGAAAATGGTACGTGATGCCGGTAGAGAGTAGAAGGAGCCATTTGTAACTATTGTTTGAAAATTATAATGATGATGTGAGTGAGCAGTCAAATTTTTTTTTTTTTTTAATAAAATTTCAACACTTTAGAAGCACACAAATAAATAACCTGAAAGCAAAGATCACCTATAGATTCTTTTCTTTATTTTAAAAAAACTTTTGCGTCAAGTAGTTAAAACGCATTCGTCGATTTCCCATCCACTCACACAAATCTTTCGGTTTGGAAAAGGGAAAAAAAAACTTGTCTTTTGAAATTCTAAAAAGGTTGCAGTTCTAAATTAACGAAGCACGGACAGATGAATTATTAAAAATTTACTCTACTCCGCAGGTAAATTGAGTTCATCGGGTACTTTTCTTTTTGCTGAGGTACTTTTTCCCTCGTGTTCCTGTTAATGTAGCTTTCCGATGAATTTTCTTTTACATATAAATTTGTAGAATATATTTGCAGTTAAAACTGTATCCATGATGTATTCCTAATGTCTTTGTCTTTATAAACTATACTCAACAAATAGTGGGTAATAAGGACCAAATAATGTGGAGTTGCAAAACTAATGTTAGTATTATAACTGGATTGATCATCGATCAAACGTGCTTTTACTTCCAGTTCTGATCAAGAAGCCCGATCGGAATCATCGGTCGGGTGATGATCCGACTAATACTTCTCGAGGATTAGCGCTCGATTATTTCTAATATACACGAATACGTGTAACATATTGAATAAATTAAAAGTCAATCCTCTTTCGGTCTACTAGTGGACTACTGCACTGACTAACGCCGGCAGTAAAGTAAACGTAAGTGTGGGTCGCTTCTTCAAATAAGGGAAACTCGAATCTTGCTCAAAAAAATTTACTACTACTCGATGTCCTTTGTCTGCGGAGAACTGTAAATACAATAACCACGCCTAACCCGTGCGGGTACAATGAAAAGGGATTGTGAAAACTTTTATCTTCCCCGCCTCACCCTCATCGTAACGCGGTCGTACTAGAAGCACAGATGGGTTGATTGAGCAGCTTGAAACAAGCGCGGGGGGTCGTTTACACGGATGTAGGGGAATATGTGGAGTAGTGAGGAAATATGATGTCAGAAAAAAAATGAATGAGAAGTGGAATGTGAATAGATGCAGGGAGAAATGATTTTTCTTCGAATGAAGCACATGCTTGCTTTTTACAACGGAATGTTATCGTCTGTGCGTTGGATTGGGAAAAATTCTAGTTAAGCGAGGGCGTGACAAGCAATTTATAGTCTTCTTCGGGTCATATCGGAAGTTGTGTATGACGATCAAGAAGCCAGAAGCCAATTGAAATTTCTCCTTTGAAAGCATTCCTTTGTTTTCAGCACCGACAAAACTCTCTGAAACAACCTCTGCGCAATACTTCAGCTAATCCTCATTGGTTACTGCATGAAGTTTGTTCTTATCGCGTTGCTATATCCGTCTCACTGTCAATTGAAAATGGTTTAGGGTACGCCTGTTATACTTTCGAGTATCTTCAGCCACCTCAATTTCAATCTAAGCAGCTCTAGTAAAGCGGCTTATGGAAGAATTTCTAATTCTTGCGTGCAAGAAAATATAGGAAGCCTTATTTTGAATATATTGTGACGTTAGTCGCGCGTTCGATTCGCGCTCGCCTAAACATACATATATTCTCTGGAAGACTAAGCGAGTCAAGCCGTATAATTTTCTTCATAGAGCTTTAAAGTTCATTAATCCGAAAACCGATAATACGAATAAACGAAATTCTAATTCCAGGTACGATGAATTTATCAATATATCTCTGCTAAAGTGTTTTACAGTAACGAGATCCAGAATGGCAAGAAGTACATTTAATCAAAACGCAGTCGTACCGACGAATCCAAAATTGGACCACTCGTGTCGAGAACCGTATCGGAATATTTGAACGCTCGTATGTAACTTTCGTGAGATATATGAAAATTCTAAATCTAGTTATAGTGAAGATGAAACTGAAGCTGGAGCTGAAGTTGACACGGAGTCAAATATAAATTCGTACATGTATTTGCGGTCGGCTGTATAAGTTCTGCATGGTAAAATATAGCCACAGCTGGTAGTCAACATTTGGGGAACAACCCGTATGACTCGCTTGTGTAAATATTTCCGTTTCTGAGCGTCGTCGTCGTATCCGTGGGTGTGTCGAGTTGCGAGGTAGCTAGGTAGCTGCTAGCTAGCGGAGCTTATTCGTCCGAACAATCAACAACAAACAACGCTTCTGAATACAACGCGAGTTGCAAGTGAGAGGAAAAGATTTTAATTGCCAACACGCCGCGCGGAGTTTATGGCTGGCAAACAAATACCAGTTTGTTCTCTTCAACCGTTCTACAGTTTCTTTTTTAATTCCCGTTTTTTTTTGTTTTTTGTTTTTTGTTTTTGTTTTTGTTTTTGTCTTTTTTTTGTTTGTTTTTTTTTTTTTATTTCGAAGCAGAGAAGATGGGAAAAAGCTTCCGCCACCAGATCACAGGATACGGAATAATATTATAGCACTTATTATTTTCGTCACCGGAAAGTCGTCACTGACCCAATTCATGGAATGAAAGACGGTTACAAGCAAGACCAGCACTGGCGGATGTTAAAATGACGCAAGTCACTAGAAAATTAAACAAAATATGCGCATGTAATAGGTCACTGATTTTTTCTTCAACATACCCAGACCGACGTTTGACACTCGAAGGCCGCTCTTTCCTAAATTTCGGTAGCGTATACCAGGCGATGGATGCTGCAATCGGTGTGCCTGTGCAGCTATGCAATTTGTAAGAAGTTGTTCCTTGGTTCCGGCAACAGCCCCGCAATTACCGAGCCCGTCACCTCCACCTCCGCCTCCTCCGCTGTTGAACTCTTCCATGCAGTCCAAACTCGCTATTGGAGCACGGCATCTGCCACAAGACCAAATAGGTACAACCTTCTCGATCGAACGCTCTTATATAGCCTGCCGACCTTTTGGCCTCTAATATATATCCCCGGTTCCCGCGTCTATAAGGGGACCACGCATGCTTATCGCGAACGCAGCATCCGGTGCCAATGTTTCCAGGATTTCGGCATTTATTTGTATGAAGGCGTTACTTTTTTCTCAATCAATTTCCCCCATTCTTTTTTTTTTTTTTTTCATATCATTCCTCTTTTCATATTCGTCAAAATTTATCTCCACCACTTTCAATTTTATTCGTTTGTCTCGTGTGAAATCCTTGCGAAGAAAATTACAGATCTTTTTCGAAATTATTAATTTAACATTTTTCCCTACCTGTATATCGTTGGAAGTGGATAAGAATCGTCATCCTCCATGCTACTGTTGGTGTTCGCATTGTTATTCGTGTCATTTCCGGCATTCGAACTATTTCCAAGGCTACACAGCATTAGCTGCGACATGGTTTATAGCGTCGTTCAGTTATGGTATTAATTATATCGTTTATATCGTCTTATGGTAGGTAATTGATTTAAATGCTCCTGAATCTTATCAACCGGCGCATGCGATGATATTGAAAATTTTCAAAATTATACGGATAGTTATGCAATTTATTAGTTATCCATTCATTATATTGATATTCATTTTTCTGTTTAATTAAAATTTCTTTCTTCTTTCAAATAATCTTTGATCACGTGACAACGTTGGTTTTATATCAAGGGAAACTTGAAGCGATCATTTAACTGGCACCCGTTCATCGATATAAGTATAACTAATTCAACGTGATCTGTGAAACGTGTAGTTACAAACATTAATTACGGTATTATTTTGATAAACTTCGATCGTTCAAAATTACGTACTATCTGAGCACTAAAATAATACGCATAACAACATAATATAAACATACATATATATATGCATATATATAATATGTCTATATGTACATAAATGTTATATGGTGAAGAATCTTTTAAGCGAACGAATGTATTGCACGTACGATTTAGGCACTAGTTTATTGAATCATTTTAGGCACCGCATATAAGAGATCTCTCCTTAGCTACAAATATCGTTAATGATATTACTATTTATGATAATGTTTATAATTATTATTGTTTTTATAATTATTACTATTTATTATTATTATTATTGTTGTTATTATTATTATTATTTCCTTAGCAATAATCTATCAAATTATTTACAACGAATGGTCGATATGAACCTATAAGATATGTGACACAATTTATTCGGTATCACTGTTCGCCCCGTATTTGATGATGGATGTTACAATACAGGGTGGCATACGTAATAATATATACGACACGTGTTATTCGCTTATTTTTTCTTTGTTCTGTCCCTTCGTATTTGACGATTGACGTGTCTACTTTTCTTGTATGTGAATTTTCGTATTTTTATACTGATCAATTGAGTTTTTTCTTCTGATTATTCCTTTTTATTTAAATAGTAATTGTACACGCTAACGTTGCAGTTACAATATTTTTTATTTTATACGGATATATTGTACGAGTCTTTTATAATATATGATAATGATAATGGTTGAAAAAGAAACACACACAAATTTGAAATGAAACTTTAGTAAAAATATGGTTAGCGGCAAGTGTTGTGTCCCTTGCGCGGTAGGCAACACTGCGCCGCCAACCACCCCCGCTAAGGGTTGCGGAGGTAGGAAAATTTTGGGGGGTAGGGGGTTGGGTGTCGGGGGTGTAAACGGTAACCGGTGGGGTAGAGGGAAAAGGTTGTCACGTGACCCGGCGCATGACGACCGCTACTCTAACGCGCATGGATCGACTGGAAAATACGTATATACGTGGTCTGTCAACGGATGTATATATAAGTTTGCATGTATGTATATATATATACATATATATATATATATACATACTTTGTTCATGGTATGTATGTTCCTACATGAACAGGACCAGTAGGTCGGTAGGTAAAACTTTTGATGGTGTACGTGCGGAGAAGGTGGATGGTAGTTGAAGGTGGTAGGGTGAACCGACGATCGTGCGGTAGCACCGCAATGCGGACCTGAACGCTGCCATGTAACCCACCCGAGAGGAAACGCGTCCCTTCGACGTTTCGTTCGGTCTTTTGGCCTCCTGACCATTGGCTTCCTGCGATGCCGACCTGCACCAATTTTTTATCATCTCAATTTTCAATTCCAATTTTTTTGTTATCTCATCTTCTACGGTGTGTTCGACCGTCGTAGTCGAAAGTTTAGAGAAAATAAAATTATACCCACCGCACTTATTGTTAGTACCTGTACGACACGAGATTACATCGCAAGTACATCGACGTCGTAGATGCTGCTTGCATGGTTGATTGGCCGTACCTATTCGCTTTGATTCGTACGAGATCCTGAATGCGTAAAATTCTGTAATTCTGATGGATTTATAACGTCAGCTGGGATGCATTTGTCTTGCGAATTCAAGAGTTTTGTTTCGGGTCTTATTGTTGTAACCACAGTTTGAACTGCTGCGCGTCCCGCTGGCGGAATTCCAGGTCAACCGAAAATAGTTACAGTAACCTGTTAGTTTTCCTTTTGCATTCGTAAGCGGAATCACAAATTAATTTAGAACCTACGAAATAGTCGTTGGTAAAGAGTTACTTGCCGATCGTTCATTCGTATGAGAAAATTAATCGGTTCAACTAAATATAGAACGCTTCGTCAGATGCAGATGAAACGATTTCAACGACGTTATTCCAATCGTATACGCGTAATTAACTGCATAATTCTCGGTTTCCCAAAATACCTATATTCACACCGAGTACCAAGAGCAAAATATGGTCGTGGTGTATTTGGGTGCACAAGACTGTGTTTGCCCTTCAACGCGAAATGTGGGGCAACATGGCCGTGACGTCAAGTGGGTGGGACAAGGATCGGCGTTCGTACCGGTAGGTAGGTATACATATACCTACCTATATGTATATTTACGTCTGCAAACCAATCAGTGCATAAATGAAATTACAATAACGATTTTCCCACGTTGATTCATGGTGCCTCGATTTCATTGTTCACCATCCGTTTGAATTATTAGTTTGGAGGAGAAAAATCGATGAGGAATGGACTACTTGCGGAAACTTGGAAGAGGTGTGTAACACTTGCAGGGTCCCAGTATAGGTACACTACTTTGCGTACAACGATAGCACTTTGGGTGTAACTCACAGTCGACTGAACGGAAATGAGGTGCGGAGATGATGAATTATAAATCGGCCCCATCGCTGATCAGGAAAAAAACGGACAGGATCCGAAAGCTAGGGGTATCAAAAGACGGAAGGGTCTGCGACTCACATATCGTATATATGTATATATGTATACCGGTGCACTTCAAAATTGAACATCAGGTATTCCCTGAATTAACAGTTGTCAAATAGTATAAGAATTTTAAATTATACATTATAACGAAAGTTAAGTAAGTATGTTACATCCTCGGCCGTGCTCTGATATAACATCCTTTTCTGCAATCCGAGCACTGAAGAAAGAGAAGGGATATAAAGAGGAAGCGGAAGCGGAAGAAGGAAGGAGTATGCAAAAAAAGAAAACAATTTCAGTGCCTCTACTTCCCTTGTATGTATACCTATATACAATTTACGAACTCACGTGTACATCACGCATTGGAAATTTTATCGTGGAATAGCCGTCAATTCTTTAAATTCACGTCTGAAAGCTTCGTCCTGCAGAATTTTTCGATAGTTTCCGGGCCTTTCGGTGAAAGTGGAGAAGCGGTTCTAATGCGAAAAGATATGTCTAGTATATATCGACCCGGTGTATAGAAGCAACGCCAAGCAGTCCAACTATACAAAGAATCGTTAAAACCTATTGACCACATTTTCACGCATCAAGAAATCATCCGAAACAATATTTTTATCTGTGACAATCAGAATTTCATAATATTGATCGTTCGTCGATGATTTGTAATAATTTATTACAGTAGATATATATGTTAATTGGAAATACTTTCAATTAACTAGCTACATAATCGTTCATTGGGTTTAATGTCAGTGCGCGATGGTTGTTGAATTAATTGAGAATCGTGGATCACATAATAAAACTGCAGTTGCTTTTCAGTAATCAAACAAATTAGTTGGAAAATGTATGAGAAAATGAATTCTTCCACTCTCTAGGCGACGATAATTCAATCTCGGCGTACTGCCATTCGATTACCAGTATAGCAATGAGCGTGGGTAGTACTTGTATAACTTGATCGTATTAACATTTCATTTGTTCCCTTTTTTCTCATTTTTTTTCTCTCTTAAGCTTACTTAGCCAATTTTCGCGAAATTACCCAGTCGTCATCTCTATAGATTTGAATGTTAAAATTATTCTACTTCTTCTTTTCGCAGATGCTCCAGACCTTGATCATTTCGCATTATTATCCACTCTTTCGGTTCTAATAATATTTCATTTCGTGTTCTCATTTATTTACTCTCATTCCTCTTCACGTATCTCTCCTCATATTCGTCTATCTCGTTCTCTCATTGTAGCGTTGCCCTGCCCCGCGAAAAGGAGCTTCCAGACAAACTGACGCCAGAGAAATTGAATGAACGAAGAAATTCTAGGGGCCGACTCTACTGTTGTTGTTCTCCTGTTTTCCGAGCAGCAGAAGGCGACTTCGTCAAGGCCGTGTGCTGATACTCGAAACTGGATAAAACAAAGTATATTTCTCGTCCCAGATCCCAAAGGACGAGATGTGGACGCAATTTTTCGTATAGGCTTCTTGCAGTGCGTATTTTTTTTTTTTTTTAATTTTTGTTCCTCAATGATCAAAAACAGGTCTATGATAAAATGAGCTTAAAACTTGTTGTAAAAAAAACAAAAAAAATGTCCAATCGAAATTTTACCGTGCGTGAATTGTTGCATCAGCTAAACCGATTGACTGTTCAAATTATCCACGTTGAATTCTTCATCGTGGATAATTATACAATCCCGATCGTCTCTTGGAGACTAAATTAATTGTCTAAACGATATTTTCTGATGATATATGTATGCGGTATGAAATATCGTGTTGGCTGTTAATAAGATTTATCAGTGACAAGATTCCGAATCCCGTTTACAAGATTCCACATGCTTGACACAGTTTCCGAAAGACGAAAGTCACGCTCGATAATTATTCACATCAACGGGTTTCACATAATTTGACAACAAACGTTCGCGACTGTCCCTAATTTTATAACATTGTATTAAAAATTCATTGAAAAATTAACGAAACAGCGCTGTAGAGTGGCATTATATTGTAATCAGTGTTAAAAAGGGAAGAAGATTAAAAAAAAAAAATATTTTAACATCAGGTTAATCACCACGCTGCAATAACGACTGACATAAGAGAGAAAAGAGGAGGTAGTATTTCCATGTACATCGGAAATGCACGGAGACACACAATCGGCATCGGAGAGTGTTGAAAGTCACGATTCGAGTAGCTCCTGAAGCGGAAGATATTCTAAATCACATGAAAATTTCAATCCTCGAATATTGATCGGGGATGATCGATCGACGTGAATTTTTTACACTGCATCACATTCAAATTATTATATACCCCACCATTCCTACGATCTATGTATAGCCTGAATTTTCTCCTCCACAATAGTTTGGTTTTTTCTGTCTTTTTTTTTCCTCTCTACATACACAGGTATAGAAATCTATACATATGTACATACCTATGGTACATACTTCCTACAGAATCTACCTTATTAGATTTTCAGTGCGCTCTGTACTCTTTTCCCCCTGGTCTGTATGTTCCTTGTCCCATGGAGTTACGCTGACTATAATCTATATCTTCTCCGTCCTCGGAGGATCCCAGTCCACCACTTTATCGTCGCCTGTATACCACGTGGTTGTGTTGGAACGATCGACATATCACAGGAAGTCGGTCTAGCGTGCAGTAGTATGTGATTGTGTAGAAATATATGTCTGTCATATAAACTGTAATTTTAGAATCCCGTGGTGAGCGACATAATACAAATTATTTCGTGTTATCTGTGTTTTTCTTTTTCTTTTTCGTTCTGTTCTTTTCCTTAATTTTTTTTTTTTTTTCAACTCTAAATTATATCTCCTATACCTATAATTATTACAACGGTGTTATGATTTAAAAGTAATGCAATACCTATTAACTCGATATCATACGCTACATGACAGAAGTATAAAATATTGTGTTACGTTATATTTTTTTACCTTTTTTTTTTTTTTTTTTTTTTTTTTTAATTTTTTTATATTTTTTCCTTGCTCTTCGTTTTTTTTTCTTCTTTCTTTTACGTATAACATAATTAAAACTGTACACACAAAAAAAATCTCATGTAGTCAATAATAAGCACCTCCACTTAAAACATTCCCGTCGTATGAGACATATCATTTAGACTTACCCCCGAAGGATTACTATTACATATATGAAAATGAAGTTGATCGACGCGTATTATTATAGAATATATATTTACGATCAATTGACCGTCCTCTGACAGGTGGGTAAGTTCACCCTGAAGAATACGTTGAGCTCGATCAGAGATGCAAGAATCAGGAAGACGGCGTACATGCACAGGCAGGCCCGACCGACCTTCCTGTCTAATTGGAATTTGTTCGACGCAAACGCTATGTAGAGGAGCATCAACGTCGACAGTAATGAAATAGCGCTGTACTCTAGTCCTCCGGAGTTTATACTGATGTAATGTTTTCCAGGTTGCGTTGGAGAGAATGAAGATTTTATCAGCCATGGTAAACCCAGACAGAGAAGGATGTCGAAAGTGTTGGATCCGATGGAATTACTGATGCCCATAGAACCGTGCCCTATGGTAAAATGTGAAATGAGATATCGAAAGAAAAATAAAATAATCGTCATAAAACAAAAGCCGTCACATTTTTTACAACATGAACGGTTAATAACGCTCAAGAGATATGCTCGGTTTTCGCGCGTTGAACTAAATATATAATAATTTTGTTTCATCTACTGGAACAAGAGATTACCTTGCTTGGCGACGATCACGCTCGAAACTGCCTCTGGAACACTGGTTCCTGCGGCAAGGAAAGTAATACCCATCACCGAGTCTGGTATCTTCAGCGTATCCCCTTAAATTGAGATTAGAAAATTCTTGGGTCGTAGATGAGCTATTTCAACTATGGCACGGATAAGATTATGTTCTGAATTATACACCAACCTATTATGGTAATCATCCATGCCACAACGTAGCTCAAAGATCCGATCCATATAATGCACATTAAAAATGTGATTGGAAACCAATTCTTAAAACGAGGCTTCTCGCAATCTGGGATGGTACACATGAAAATCAAATGTATTGGCCATGTTAGAATCCAAGCAGTTTTTCTGATCCAACCACCACGGGCCGGCCACACGAGCAGTTCGTATTGATATTCTGAAGAAAATTTTTTAAAAACAATTACACTCTGTTAAACGATCGTGGTGTTTTATTTGGAAATGAAGCACATCTATAAACGGCGAATAGACGTGCGATCGAAGGCGGACGGTGAAGAAAAAACTTCATCGACGCCATTGTGCTCGTATTTGGCCACGCGAAACGGGCCTATTACAATACCTTGATCATTGTTCAAACCATTGTTAACTTTGTCTATGAAATTTTAGACAATGGGGGTAATTGCTGTAAATTGTTGTAAATTTGAAATAATTTGTTTATCGTCAGGTAGATTAATGTCACGGTAGGATCGGCGTCACTCACCCGGCTCAATATTCTCTTCCTGTGTTTTCGTCCCTCCATTCTGTAGGGGGACTTCGATCGTTGCGATTTGTTCTCCACGGTCGCCTGGTGGTTGAAGTTTATCTGGTCTGGATAAATGAAGTTCTCCAGCGTCTCCTGTTAACAAATTGAATCTTATCATGTCGTTCTATGTAACTTCTATTCTTTGCTCCACCGTAACAAGTTTTCATCCTTCAATTGATTCGCCTATACATTCGTCAAACACTCGACGTAATCAGATATCCGATATTACGTTTTATGTCCCATGATCTATCTCGTCTGACCTACATAACGATTTTTTCCAATTTTTGTTCATCGGAGTGAGTGTTCGTCGGATTAAATAAAATTATTTTTACATCCAATAAATGACTCAGCGTCAGTTAATTACCCGCTGCTATATGACCGTCGTCCGACGAAAGTTGGCTGTTTTTTGTACCAAACCTGGCGCAACGTTGGAAGGACTTGTCCCAGTACATAACAGCAATGTATACGATGTAAAGCAGGACCAACGTCAATGCCTCGTACCACTCGACGCGTTCGTCGTGGATGATGCAAATCAAGATCGCCACGGTAACACCGTAAGCGAGACAATCTCTGCTCACGGGCCACCAGTCCAGAGGAACAACCTGCAAAATTGGTCACGACTTGAGATCAAATATCCGAGATCCACGGCCAATTCGTGTGTGCCGATTTTATATTTTGGTTGTTAAAATTCAGTCGATGCACACCGAGTGTGACGGAGTTTAATATACAATTTTGATACAAGTATTTCTGATCCAATTCTGAGTCCAAACACTCGTTCAGAGGTCTGACTAATAAGGAAGTTGGTATTTTTTCAATCAATGACATCTTTGCAATTTCATAAGAGAGAAAGACGCATCATACGCATTGATGGTAGGTACGTACTTTGAGCTCTTTCTTTATACTTAAACTGTCAATGATAGTTATAATACCGCATATATAGTGTCTTACAATTACCTTGATTGCTGACCAGTTAGGTAAATACTTTCGAAGCAAAACTGATGATGGAATGCCGGTAATTTACCGAGTTCAATAAAAAGGAATAAAAGTAGAAAATAAGGCGTTTGGTCTGTTACTCGAAGAACGCTCAGGGGGTTCTAAGGAATCTGGAAGGACGGATCAAGGGAAGAGGGACGAAGTGTCGGGGGACCGAACGACCCCATACGTAGTACGTTACCCACCATTCCAGCTCCGATTCCACAACAAGCCGGAACCGCAAGGATATTGAAAACGGCTGACCCTACGATGGTTCCCACGCCGATGTCACCCTCAGTGATGAAGGTCCCGATGGCGTTCACGAAAAGCTCAGGAGCGGATGTCGCCGCTGCCATAAACGTAGCACCGGCAACGTCTTTTGACATCGAAAGTGCTGAAACATCAATTGGGACACGAATCGATAACTAGTGGGATTATCGCACAGGCAACTACTGTCCGACATCCTCTTCCCCCGAAGGATTCTCGTATCCCGAAGGATCTTTGTCCAAAATAACATCAGGATTATCGCATCACCGATAAGTCCCTCGTTCCCATGGTGTCTAGATAGAAGGAAGTACATCATCATCGAATGATCAACGTACGGTTTGAACGAAAAATTAGTTTCCGACGAAGACGGCGATCATTATGTTTTTTGATAAAAGACGCGCGCTTGATGTTCGCACGCAGAGAGAATTAGACGTATAAATAATTCCAATTTGCGAAATTGCCACGTTCTTTGCTCACTTCCGTTTCCTATTGTTGAGTTAAAATCGAGTTACCAGATAGCTGAGTAATGAGAGACTTGATATTTTCATCTTACAATTTAATATAAAAGATCGCTTCAACAACTATATAAGTATACCGCTCGCCGCGTTCGATTCATCCATTTTTTATAACGACGACGTTCAACAAAACAATCCAACTGCACTGAACTGAATTTATTATTTACCGCAGGTGATTATGAAAAGATAAATATATGAATATAGCACTCATATGTCTAATATCTACTTTGCGTCTTACCGTGACATATTTTTTCTACTGCAGGTACGAAAAACTTCTCGCATACTACTGCTAAAGCGATGAAAAGGTACAGGGACACGATAACGTGAACAACCACCGCTCCATCTTGTCGCTGCTTCTCGTCGAAGATGTCATGTGGGAAGTCTTCGATTGCAGGTGGTGTGCAATTGATACCTGAAAATCGATCACAACATTTTTTCAACAAACTTCCTACAGTCATAGCAGAGGACAAAAAATATGAAAAAAAAATTCACAAATTTACAACCGAGCAAATCCCATCACTTTGTAACGTGAGGGACCCGGATCGCCGAAGTATGCAAGAACAATCATGGAGGAAATTTCGTTATTTGAACATCGATACGTCGCTTGAAGAAGAAGAGAAAGCACAGTTTGTTTTTGATTAAATATAAAAAAATACTGTTAGTCACCTGGATTATTCTGTCGGTCGTTTGACGTAGATTTTCCGGAATATAAGGACAATTATCCGCTGTACTTTTTGTGAAATTATTATACGACCGTCTCAAGCTGCACGAAATACCTATTCTCCCCATATAGCGCAGCGTAGGTATACGTGACTCCTTGTTGGGCACATACTTGTATTCGCCAATTGAACGAATGGACTTACATTTTCCATATACTAATTGTGTTCTACCATAGTTTCTACTGCCTGTCGCCTATCGTATATTGTATATTCTCAAAGGAACGACCACATCGCTGCTGCTAGCGTATCTACTACGTACCTTCAAAACTGTTTCAACTGTTTGATTCTTTATCACTATCGCGGTTATCTCATTAACTTATCGTATGAACTTTACAGAGATACACGTAATGATCGGAAATCTCACGCAGTGTGAGACTCTCGTAATCCGATTTTAATCACCGAATCATTGCCGAATTTGCCGATACCACATTAAAACATGTGTCATACTCATGCGTTGCAACTACGAATGGAAAAAAAGGATTCCTATGCAATTGCAACGATTGTGGAAAAATACAGAAATTTATATGGTCATAATACATATCGGCGTCGATTAAATCCTCTCTTAAATTTATCGTTCTAGGCTTTATACGCTATACAGATGGAACATTTATATGTATATACGGCGACGTACGTCGTACCGCGATCGAAGTGATTCAACAATGAAAACGTTGTATCAATGGGTACAGGATAACAAAGCTAGCGAGTCGTGGTGGTAATTGCATAAAAGTTTCCTACAGAGGTTCACTCAATTCATATGTTAAAATTGTACGAAAAGGAAAGTTATGTGCAGTTTCTTTATCCCATTGTGAAATTCAATATGTATACCTATACACGTAGAACCGCCGAGTCTGCAGTCATCGGAAAGTCAAATTTTTCAAATATCGATGGTTCATGTAAGCATTTTTTCGTGAACCTCAGGCATGGTTGCCAAAGTACACCGGAACAATAGTTTGTGTACCGTAGACCATATCCTGGTAAACTTTGGTGCCTGTACCAGAGGCTCGCAAAAAAAAGGTCTGAAATTGTAGACGGTCATCCTACTGCGTACGGTAGGTATGGTACAATTTTTATTTTATCGTAGTACTCAGTAGCCCATGGCCGCCGCGGTTTCATCGGAAACATCGCTGTTCACTAAGTAATTATAATATTGTTAACAGCCGAGTTCGGTCCATGTTCCGGATGCACCACTCCCAGCTCACCGCGGAGTCGTAAAATATCACGTTTTACGTAACCCCATAAGCATTAAACGCTTTGAATAGATTGTTATCGTCTGATAACTAAACCCGATACATAACTTTTCGTCTACCGGCTTAAGAAGTCTTGCAGGGCACCGAAACTCAGAATGTGAAGGTTCTTCACGGCCCTGATTAACTGTACAACAGTGAGTCGTGTAAATAAAATTATTCCAACTAATCGTAAGTCGATCTATGCAATGGCCATTTTTTCACGATAATATGTAGGAATAAAATATATAATTTCGCAAGTCGAACATATTGGCACGAAAAGATTTCGTTGTGAAATAAATATACGTGTGAAAGAAAACAAGAAAGAAAAAAGAATCATCGAGATGCGAGGGGTGCAGATTGAGAGATGAAGATAGATGAGACAAATATGAGTTGGGAGGTAGTGCCGTTACTGCTGCTGCAGGAGTTGTCGTGGAAATTGGACTGGGTTGAACGAATGGATAAACAATAAGTAAATAATAACTACGTCGGCGATTTCAGTTGGTTGTGCGCCCGGTTGTGGTCGCGGGCTTTGCTGCAGCACGTCTGCGTGCGAATGCGTACGCGCAAGTGTAAGTGCGAGGCATAAGTAGGTACGTGGATATGTGATGTATAGACGACTTGTGTAGGTTATACCTACATGACTGATGTGACTTCCTACCGATTAAGCAACCTAAAGAAGTTAAATTGCTCTCATTCAACCGAGCATAGTAGATGCCATTCATGTCTAATGTACGCCGCATGAAGTGTAGGTATAGTATAACACGTAACACATAACACCATCGCTCTCAACTCGCGCGCCTGACAATCCCTCGGTCCTCCCTTCTTAATTAACAATCTTAAGTAATTCTTAATCGTGCTCTATTAATCGTTTAATAGACCTAATTATAACGAGGTTTCTGGCTTAAGGACGATAATAATTGACTAATTAGCAATTTTATTTTATTAGATTTTTTTCCAGAATTTATCCCCCCTTTGGTGTATCCACCACCTGGTTCGTATACCATGAATTTCCAACGATTTACGAGAATTTATAACCATTTCAAAACTCCTTCAATTATTTCAATCTTTATTAGAATTTATTCATTTCAATTCCCTTTCTTCGATTGTCTTATATGGAGCATTTACCTTGAGTTTGTGCAACGGTTCAAACGTACCGGCCGACTTTGATGCTGAAATCAATTAACGATTCAACGAAGATGTCTTCCCAGATCATTATTATTGTCATCACCCATAGAATCGCAACTTTTACGCGATTTCGACGCTGTATAATTTTTTATGGCGAATACACAGAATATGCGGTATTATGTATTAGAAGGACATAGCAATAAGGCAGTAGTTCGATTTTCAAGTATCATCCATAGAGTCTGATCTCTCACACGATCTTCGTGAGAAGATTGACGAAATTTGTCAAAATTCGAAGCATCGAACAATCAACGAAAAAATGCACAATTTTCTTTTCAAGCGGTTAGTAAGTACATTTAAAAAATTTTGACAATGGTTGAAAGTTAAGAAAAAGATCGAGATGAGGATTATTCACGATATTAATAAAATGGCGAATAAATTTAGTCAGATATGTAGCTTCGAGCATCACTTATACACAATAAATTGTAACAGGTCTGTGAAAGGAAAAAAAAAAGAAATCGATCGAGCAAATTTTTATGCGTGGTTTAAAAAAAAATTTTTTTGCTTAGCCCTTACCAATTTTACCCATTTGACTAGATTAATTCTCGCTGAAACTAGAAAATCGTCTTCTGCCTCGTCCTACGATGGCGTTCGAAATCGTATAGCTTGAAAATCGCAGACAATCGTAACTCGTGTGGTTCGTCGAAAACACTTTGTTGATCACAATCTTTTTCCTCATCGATCAGATCGTTTACTCGCTTATTGTTTCCAAGTAGGTACAGCACATGATAGAACCAAACGAGAAACAATCAGCGGCGCAGGTTAATTTGATGTTCGTATTCCTCTCTGTGCAACGATCGCGTTGCCGTCCCGGTTGAATTTGATGACACGCGAAATTGAAAATAATATTAAAAAAAAAAAAACCAAAAAACTCTTCACCACTAATTTTTGCAGGATCTTATATTAAACATTTTCTTTCTAGCCCAGCTGAAGATTGTTACGTAATATTATTCTTAAAAAAGTTCGAACCAACCTCCTCCTAGGTCAGACGTATCCATGTTGTCAATCTCGTTGTCACACACATACTACATTAACAATTATTTCGAACTCCGACATCGTTTGTTGAATCGTCTGCCCCTCCCAACGAACGCATTGGTCGACTCGATTCAATACTACACAAACTTTTACACTGCCATAGAAAACATGAAACTGCTCTGTCACATTATTAGATACATGCTAACTAGCCGACTCGGCACCGCGAACACCCACCACTATTCCAAATGATATACCTACTCTGACAAACGAAACTTGACCAAACCTCGGCTACAAACAACTATCCTCAATCTTATTTCCTTTCCTTCTTCCCAGCTCTTGAACGCGTTGAGAATACGAAGAATACAAGAGGTATTATTGAACTCCGCAAGATGTAGGAGGATCACCACCTACACTCCATCATCTCCCTACGTCTGTACGATAAGCGCAAAAAGTCTAGGTTGAGATATACAATTAATAATTGGAATAGGAATGTTATTGAACCTTAAATCAATCGTCGACCCATTCCAATAGTTTTACGTTCATAAAATGATCTAATTTTCGACCATTTGAATTGCGCTGAAAAAAAAACAATCTCGATCATGTGTACATGTGGCCATTTTTGAGTTGGGCACAAATTTTTCTGGACCGTTCAATAGATATGAAACTTTTTTTCACATTGAATCGACGCATGACCAATGACCACTAAAATTCGATCCTGGAAACAAAGGAAATGAGTTTAAAGCCTGCATACGGTCTAGAGTACGAAAGTCAGATGAATTTGATCGTTCGCTACTTCGGAACAACGCGCATACGCATGTAGGCGAGGCGGAAAAAATTCGATAACGGTCTCATCGATCTGTGGAATGAATCAAGTTTTCATGAGAGTAGAGAAAAAAGTTTGGAAATCCAGCAACTTTCGTTATAGTACTTCGTATGAGTACAACTTTACAGCTTCTTTCGATCCAGATGACCCTGGTGACCCCGGTGATCCATTAAAATTCGATTGTGCACTTCGTTCTCGATCCTTCGAGCTTTCAACCTTTCGAGCTTTCTCGAAATTCAAAATCATATCGTAGCAATGACGTTCGAGAACTGCCGGCCCAAATCTACCAAGCATAGTGCAGACTGTAGGGTGGGACATGGCGGGACTCTAAAATATAATAGTACATACAAATTCGATGACTCTGACGCTGCGTATGCACGTCACTTCAAAACACTCTACAGTAGGCACGAAACGAACGCATCTCGAATTGACACGTGGTCATACGATTCATTCGCTGCTCCGTCATCATGCACTCGGCTGTCCGACAATGAGTATAACCACCCTAAATTCACAACCAGAGGGGTCAGGCCAACAAAAGAAGATGATATCCACTCGTCAAACATTGTCCTGACGTACATTCCTTCAACGTGTCACTCGCACGAAAGATATCATGTAGATCTCATGTAGGTATATTATCGAGCGAAGAGAATTGAAGGAAAGGCAAAAGAAACCCAGCCACAGGAGTTTCGTAAATTTCTCCCTGACCTTATTTTCAGTTCATTGGTTATTAATTTTTTTCTGTTTTTTTTTTAATAACTTACCATTGTTTCGTGTATGAGGAAGACAGGCCATTACATTTACATGACATCTCAAGTGACAAATTCGTTATGAGAAGTATGGCCATTTGCTCCTCTGTTTTTTTCTCTCTCTTCAGTCGGTTGTAATTTACAGGTGTCAAATCCCCGTTCACTTCATCCCTGACGGTTGAGACTGTAAATACAACGTTGCAATCGGAGTCACACATAATCTGAGTCGATCACCAACGCATAGGTAGTACACTGCTTCACTGTATTATCAGTAATCGAGCCGTGTCTTCAACATTCAGCAAGATAATCGCGAAAAGTACACAAAATGTGCAACTTTCTCGGTCGCACTCTTTCGCGGCTGCTCGATCATTCAATAATCAGTTCGAATAACCACCCGGCTCGTAAGTCACTTCTTTTTTTTTTTTTTTTATAACGAAAGGAAGAAAAATTGATTTTTTAGTAACACTTGATTGCGGGCAACGGCAAATAACAGCTGCGACAGATACGATGCACGTACATAGACGTGGGTATTATATTGAAACGATGACAAAGAAAATAATGAAAATAAAACGAAATAAAAGTAAAAATAAAATAAAGAGTTGTCTCGACGCAAGCAGAGGGTCAGACGTAAATTGAATTATATTCTACGGGGGGCAACGAATTCAACTGATTCCATCTCGCCTTACAACTATTATAATAGGAGAATGTTTTTATAACCTCGGCCTTTAAGGGCCTCATAAAATGCTTCATATGCAATTAATCGCTTCAACTATCTGTTGTACGCATGTCATATGTGGACCGCCATGAAATAACGCATAACATATATGGAACAGAGGTCGGATCGCTATAATTCGCACCGTGATGTGAAGTTACAAAATATTATCATTCGTTGTTCAACGATAATTTCTTTACAATTTCACGTATGTGATAAAATTGCAGAGAATAGGCAAGCCAAGGGATAATGTCTGTCGCATCTACACAGGTAAGTAAAGCAAGATTCTCATAAGCTGAGAGGATCGCGAGTACATTATCGCTCCTATCTTCTCTACGGTGTTTTTATTATTCCTTTCAGATAAAAAGGTTTACCCTTTCCAAATACCATGCACCTCCTCACAGGTTTATAAACTTTCCACGGTGAAAAGGTGGAAAAAAACCTCCGCACAAGAATTCTTCTGCCGGACATACCTCAGTACACTGGCCTTCTCATATATGTATTTCAAGGTATCGATTCCATATACATAACTATATTATATGATATTATATACATACGAGAAAATTCTACCCCATTTCATTTTTAGTCTTGCACGTGGCTGACCTGCACGTTTTTAGAGCACGTGTTAGTCTCGTATCTTTTTTGTATAAGACAGTTGTGAAAAATGGCACGTGGCTGATCATTCTAGAGATCAACTATAAGGAGGTTTCCTGACAGTGAGCAAAATATGTAAGAAACTATATGTAGGAGCAAATATTTTCCAGTTTATCATCTCAAATAAATGGCTCATCCTGCGTGGTATCTTATCGCGCAGATAGTGCCCACATATTCAAAGGTATTATTGAACAGGTACCGAAGTATCGGCTACCAGTATCAGAAGCAAAGTCGATTAGTCAGCAACAAATTTGAGATCAAAGGGAACGCAGGAGATAGATAATTTGATTTGAATATTTCAGCGCGAGAAAAAAACTGAAAGACAAGAACCGAAAGAATATGGCGAGGAGGCACAGACACATGGTAGGGTTCAGAATACTCTTGGTACTTGTAATTCCGGCGATGTATTTTCTTTGCGTTAGCATATCACGTCTCATCGCTACGGATCCAGCCCAGCAAAATCAAAATAGTATGGGTGAGTGCGTTTATAATTAATTATCTCATAAATGTTAATTAGACGCTTCGACGAGCCCCCCCAGGTATCACGTTCAAAAATTAAAGAGGATATGTTTGTACGTCATAAACCCGACGGCTTATTTCGCGACTGAAATCCAATGTAATTGTCAGATATCCTACCCTGATCATGTACAACTATCTGCAGACTAATCTCCGAATGATATCGGAATTGACGTATTTTTCAAAATAAGAAATGAAAGAAAAAACGTACCGTGAAATAGTCAAATATCGCTCGAGAAACGAAACTGAATTAGATTCCGATATACGGTAATCTCTCAACCGGCTCTTCTGGATTAATGAAAATTTACGAGTGGAGAGTCCGATGACAATGATTTAGCGGTTGCCGTAAGGCTCTACATATTCTCTAAGGTATCGGAAAAGTCCAGAAGGGCGGAGATAATAATAATATACTGCGAATTCACTATCTGAGAAGATGAACATCTTATCTCCCCTTTAACACCTTCCGTGACACGTGTATAGGTACATATGTTTTCATTCACACGTGAGTCAAGAAGATTCTAAAATAAAAAAATTTCAAGTTTTTTTTCGTTTCACGTCCCTCATCAAAACTGTTCGAAAATGGTTGGGAATTGCATAATAAGTATTGCTGAGTTTAGTAGAGGTCATTTTAGGGTGAAGAGAGTTGAAGAAGAATTTATTTTGCATTTTTTTTCCAAGCCTACAGAAAGTTGTAAAATCGGCTGAAAAATGTAAAACGAGGGGGTTTCAATGGGTAAAAGTGGTCACAAATAGTTGTGAATCTCATAATAAATATAGCGAAGCTTGATAAAGGTTCATTTATCATTAAGAGAGTTTCAATAAATAGTGTACAAGTAATGCTGAGTTATTGTGAGGTATTAGGTGGTGGTCGGGTAGCAAAGACCAATAGGTGTAATAATGAGCCCGGCGGGCTCGCACTCGCTATTTCATTTTTGGTTGGTTTTACAAAGAATGTGGAAGTTTGGAATTAAATCTTATTTTCGCGTTGTCCGTCGCATTATTATTTGCAATAACTGTACAATGCATTTTGAGGTTATTATTATCGTTATTATTAATATTTGGTGGAGGGCGTAAAACGAAAAAGATCCAAATTTCATTTTTCACACGTTCAGAAAACATTTTAGTCACACTTCCCCCCACCCTACCCCCTCAACCTTCGCTAGCACTATTTTCTGTTGTATGACTATCGATTGCATTGCGTCAGTTCTGCAAATATATTGAGTTCAGGTGTCGCAGCTCTTGTACAATTTGAAAGAAAAATATCTGCTGGATCTATATAGAAAACGTAGGTATGGGAAGTGTTTGATCTACTGAAAATCTATTGGAGAAACCTTTTTTCAATAAATATGTACACTGCGGCGGGTATAATCTGTTAAGCTTATAAGAATTAGTCGATAGAAAAAGCAATGTCCAAACAGTAAATATACTATGTACTTATTTTATCTATTCACTAGAGACTATGTTATTATATTTACCACGCTTCAATTTATTTTAAGAAGTACACCAAAGATGCGTCGCGGATCGGATCGTCCAGGATCGGTATTAACACAATCACTATCTTAAATCAAGCTGTTATACTTTTTACCCGCACTCTATCAGATTAAAAAATCTCATCGATACAAACATGAAGGAAAAGGAGAAAAATCGTGGAGTTTCTATAAAATCATAGTAATATGATCGATATCCTTATCTGCAGTGTTTATAACGAAACATAGTGCAATTTTCGTTATCTCTACTTTTTCTTTCGCTGCATGATTATATCAGAAATCAAACATTGAACGGTAATCAATGAATTATCGACAATTCAGAGTTTCAAAGCCGCCAATAAATGATTACTGTATATCTGTAATATGATCTTAATGCAAGAATAATTCTTCCCGCATCTTGCGACACAGCTTTAAACTCGGCTTCAAACGTGTACCGAGATAACGGGCAAATTTTCATACGAACTCTCCGGCCATACAAAATCATTGAAGTAATAATTAACCGAGCCGCGATCGTGGTTTTGAGAGGTGATTTTGAGTGATAGATAATTAGGGATGATAAAAGCTCGTCGTTACTGCAGACGGGCGTCGATCCTTTACTTCTACTTGCTTTACGCTGCGGCATATCGTGCAGAAAGAGAAGAAACGACCGATTCGCAAGTAGTCGTCGGTTCACCGTCAGGCGATCGTGGGCAGCCCGAACGTGTTAATTAAGTTCAGTTGAAGAAAATAAGAGCACTGTTGCGCGGTACCAAATTGCCTAGAAGAAGGGGTGGGAGTTAATGGGTAGGACACGTAAGTTGTAACGCGGATGTCACAACAGAGGCGTTTAAGACAATAGCAGTCTTATCATTTAATCCATCCAATAATTCGGCATCGCCCACAGCGATTTTTATTAAGTATCACCCCAAAATTTGCAGTCTCTCTCTGAAAAGTTCAATCCTCAGTTATTGGATTCTAAAGAATTCTTGTACCATGTAATATAAAGGCTGCGTAACGGTACTTGGAGAATAATCAATCGAATACTACAGTCTCCCATGAGTCTTCGTGAGTACATCTTGGTTTTATTTTTTAGGGTTGCGAAAGCTCCTTTGGTTACCAGAAGCGGATCTTAAACCAAAAGCTAGAAACTGTTCCCCTCCAGCCATCCAGGATTTTCCGGGGGACGGTTTCACACAGGAGCAACGGCAGCGCGGTTTCATCGTAATCCACTTTGCGATCGCTTCTTATCTCTTTTTACTCCTGGCAATTGTCTGTGATGACTTCTTCGTGCCTTCGATAAAAATGATATGCGACAGTTAGTGATTGATTATGCAATTGCACTCGTAATAATCACTCGTAATCTATGCACTTTAATCTATACGAAAAAAAGGAAAGAAAAAAATTCGCCGATTAATCAAGACGGTTATTTCAATAGTCAATCAAATCGCCGCATGTAACTACACCTCGTAATTGGCATAATTGCATGAATTACCATTGAATTTTTATCACACTAAACCAGAACTCAATTCAACGATAATTAAATTCATTGAATATTCAGTTATCCAATTTCCATAACTAATTAGAATAGCAATCACCACCATTAATAGTGCATTAAAAATTTTATCGCAGAACTAGGAATGACCGAGGATGTCGCCGGCGCTACTTTTATGGCTGCTGCTACTTCCAGCCCTGAATTGTTCATCAACATAGTCGGAACATTCATCACGCAGGGTGATCTTGGCGTTGGAACAATCGTTGGATCCGCAGTCTTCAATATTCTCGCGGTACCCGCTTGCTGCGGCCTTTTTGCCACCCAGGTCTGCTAGATTCACATTCAATCAAGACCGATTCGGAGAAAGCATGAGTGACAACTCTTGTGCAAAAAAAAATTAAAAAATGATATTTCAGATCTTGGACCTTGACTGGTGGCCCGTGAGTCGAGATTGCTTGGCCTACGCAATCACCGTAGTACTTTTAATCCTGACCCTTCATGATGGTCGGGTTGAATGGTACGAGGCTCTGATTCTAGTTATCTCATATATCCTTTACATTCTTGGTGAGTTCGAGTTCAGGCGTAATTTTTCATCGGAATCCTGCTATGGAAATATTCTTGAAGAATCTGTAAATTACATCAAATAAAGGGGCGAGATATCGTTGATATGCGATTAAGCAGAAAAGCAACGTCCTTGTAGTAAATACAGATAATGTGTCAACGATCGGAAAAAAAACAACGTTTTGACAATTAGAACACTTACGCCGTATGTATTTTCACGCGCGTATCGATTTTATGAGAACTTTTTTGCTCCCTTTATTGCCTTAACAATTTTATCACGTTAGCTTTGCAGATCGATATTACTTGGCCAATTCAAGTTCGCCATACATTTAAAAAATTACATATTCATTATTCTCCTGGGATATGTTTGATTATTGAAAGTGATTTCTCGTTTAAAGTTGCTTCTGTCCTAAGAAGTATGAGATTGATTCATACATTTTGGTGATATTATTTGTCGCAGCAATGGTATTCAATCGCCGCCTCGGTAACTTCACGAAAAGATTATTCGGGAAGAAAGCAATGTACAAAAACATATCCGAAGATTGTCCACTGCTATTGACGACAGGTGAATAAATTTTTTATAAATAATCAGTTATTTGTATTTCTGTTTACGCAGAAATACGAATAGGTACGTACGTATGTACACTGCGACTCGTACGTATTTTTAAACAACGTTTTATTTTGATCTAATAGACAATGGTTTTTTTTCAATCTAATAGAGAAGGCTGATAAGGTCAGCGCTTTAATTTACGCTATGGACGAGGATGATAGTGGTAAGATATAAATTTGACAGAATACTATCGCTAATTTTAATGACTCGTAAATTAAAGAATAATCTTTTTGTTGCACAGAGGACGACATAGTGAATTTAATACAATGGCCTGAGGCTGGATGGGAGAAGGTCTGGTGGCTTCTTACGTGGCCCATCAACCTGCTGCTCCTAATTACGGTTCCTGATTGCAGGCGACGTACCTTGAAGTCTTGGTACCCCATCACCTTTGGCATGTGTATCGTCTGGATCGCTTCTATGTCATACATCGTATCATGGATTATAACGATTATTGGTAAGAGGTCATCTCGTAATACATAATTCCGTTAAAAAAAATATATAGATTCATTTGATACGCATAGGCGATACTTTGAAAATACCCGATTCTGTGATGGGGTTGACTTTTTTGGCCGCTGGAATGAGCGTACCTGAAGCGGTTTCGAGTGTGATCGTAACAAATCAAGGTATGACTGTTAAAGACTGATATTGAATTAGAAGCCATAACACGTAAATCTTTTTTTATCTTTATTGTAGGTCACGGATCAATGGGAATAAGCAATTCGATTGGATCAAACATCTTCGATGTGCTTCTTTGCCTCGGTCTGCCTTGGTTCGTAAAGGCGGCTTTTTTGCCGCAATTCACCGACGACTACTCCGTAAAAATAAACTCTGAAGGTCTGGTCTACAGTTCGGTTTCTCTTTTCTCCACGTTACTTTTACTCTACGGAGCTTTCCTATTCAATAAATTTAAGCTCGATGCCAAGGTTGGCATCTACTGTCTCACAATGTATGCTGCCTTTTTAATTCTCGCATCTCTTATCGAACTCAATGTATTTTTCACCGTGAATTTGCCCACATGTGTTCACTGACCCTCAAAATACTTAGGTGAAAATACTCAATTATCTTATTTGCAATAATATTGTGTTTAATTAATTTGTATTGTTTTGTATTGTGAAATACATTTTGTATCGTATAGTCAATGCCCTGCGTGGTATCTGTATCCCCAGTATCGCGCCAGTTTTGCTGAAGGCATTGAATTAGTGCTATAAAAGTTGATACGGTCGGGTAATTATTGATTAAAAGCAAATTAGCCTGAACGATCAACTCTTCGAGGATTCAAATAAAGTTGAAATCCCCCGTGAATCTTCCCATGGCCGGTATCTACCCTATCTACGGACGCATTTTGTAGTGAGTCAATGACGTAAGAAGCGCACTTGGTTCGTGCGTCGTGACAGTAGGTAGCGCAATCGAATGCACTTGGTCTGTTTCAGGTTTCCTTGTGTAGTTTCAAGTCTCATAACGTATATAGTCTTCTGACAGTGAAGTGTTGTCGACGCCCAGTTACTTGTGAGTTTTACGGATTTAACTGCTAAATTATCAATTGGCTCGTACGATTCGCTGCAAATCGCAACGATATTAGATCTGAATTTGTCAGATTCGGTACTCTGAACTGCGACAGTTTAGGTTCGTTGACCGGAATTGACAATGTACTGTAGACAGCAAAATGGCCACTCAAAAAACACATTTAACGTACATATGCGTGTTTTCCCAGTTAGAAATGTAGTAAGACCGATATTCATCAGCGCTCTGTCAGTTCATAATTATTTTGTTGTAAATCTCTTGTCTTCATGGGGGGTTCAATCATCAAAATGAATACAGAATCTTGCGTCTCTTGTAGTTATTATGAGATCCTCCATCTCAAAGTAGATAGGCTCACATAATTGCGGTTTCTCAGCTGTGGCAGTCCTTAGTATTAGTCAGTCCTGTCACTTGAAAACTATTTACTCGTTGTAGTTTTATTTCACTCATGAATCAGCTATCGGATTCTTGGACCCTCAAAATCACGGTTAATCACTATTCCAAACAGTGCAGCAAAATGCTCAGACCTTTATTTATTTAACATTTCTGTTCATGATTCGCTGTATTGACAGGTAGCCAAGAGCGAGACAAAAATGCAGACAATTAAATGTGTGGTTGTGGGAGATGGAGCAGTGGGTAAAACGTGCCTATTGATTTCATATACCACCAACAAATTTCCTTCTGAGTATGTCCCGACCGTTTTTGACAACTATGCAGTTACGGTTATGATAGGAGGCGAGCCATATACCTTGGGATTATTTGACACAGCGGGTGAGTGAAAAAAAATATTAGTCTTTGTTAACTCCACTGTTGTCAGACCTAAGATCTGAGATTTCATTATATTTATATAATTAAGTGCAAATAACTCATAACTGGAATTTGGAATACTAATGCAGATATGATTTTATCATTTTACAGGTCAAGAAGATTACGATAGACTACGACCGTTGAGTTATCCACAAACAGATGTCTTTCTTGTTTGTTTTTCTGTTGTATCACCATCTTCTTTTGAAAATGTTAAGGAAAAGGTAAGTTTTTGACTGTAATTCTAAATAATCTATAATACTCTTTGCTTCTGGTAATTCTCACAAGGTTCAAATACTTATTCTGAATATCAGACTGTTCTGTTCGACGATGTTCAAAGTCATGCAATAGCTAATCAAGTTTGTATTGGTATTATTCTGTTCAAATAGACAGAGTGCCAGAAACATAGACCATAGAAAATTATAGCCAAATGCATTTGAAATCAATAGTAATACGTTAACTTATTTTATATCAGTGGGTACCAGAGATAACACACCACTGTCAGAAGACACCTTTTCTATTGGTTGGCACACAAATTGATTTACGAGATGACGCTGTAACCATTGAGAAGCTTGCAAAGAATAAACAAAAACCGATAACAGGAGAACAAGGAGAGAAGCTTGCAAAAGAACTGAAGGCAGTGAAATATGTTGAATGCAGTGCTCTTACGCAAGTACGTAATATTTGGAACTATTACCAATGAGTTTCTCAATTTTCTTTCAAATAAAATACTTCTCTGATCGAATAACTTCTGATAGCAGCGCTACAGGTTTTTGAAATAGTATGCATATTGAAAGTTGAGTATTATTAATTTGACAGAAAGGACTAAAAAACGTGTTCGACGAAGCGATTCTGGCTGCTTTGGAACCTCCAGAACCGGTTAGGAGAAGAAAATGTGTCCTTTTGTAGGGAGGCTGTTTAATACCTTCTTCTCACCACTACGCAAACACGACTCATTGTGCCCCACATTGTAAGTTCCAATATCCTCTCCACATTTAAACACGGTAAAAACTTCCCACAAAAAACACCGTGCGCATGGATCAATCGATGTAAGGTTTTTTACTGAGCTGAACCTGGATAAATAAACATTCGAAACGATTCGCGAGTGGTCTGGCACGTGAGCTACACACTAAACAATTGATCAACAACGTATACCCATGGACAATCAAAACGTGAAACATTCTACCTAAAAACAATTGGAATAGTGTCGAAAATTAGTACGTTCCTCACGAGTGTTGAATGCGGCACTATCACCGACCACTCGCGATTCATCTTCAATTCAGCTACTTTCAAGTTATGCTATTGTAGAAAATCGTATTTTGTGGTTTATCAAAAAAATCTGCAACACTAAATATCGATAGCTAATCGTTCATTTTGTTAAATTTATAACATCATATCGGTAACGAGTTCTTCGAGTGCGGCCATACTCGGGTAGCGATTGAAATGACGTTTTCATCGGATAATAAATTACTTTTTGTTTAGGATGGACTATGGTATTATATATTAATACCCTTTATGATCGCATAAACAAAATGAACCAGCCATCCTGGACTGGAGTAATTCTCCATGAGTTCTAAATAGGGAGCCCGCCGCTCTAATATTGAGTAATCAATAAGGCATTTTTAATAATAAGTTACTAATGTGAATTTTTTTAATAAATTAATAATGAAAGAAAAAAATTAAGTAAACCATCTTTATTTTAATCATGGAGCACGGACGCCAAAGAGAAGATTTTATGTACCGTTTCCATTAGGATTTCAATATAATATGCAAAATAGTGATTGACGAAAGATAGTAATATGTATATTCACTTTGCACAATCTCGTTATTGTCGTGATACGAATCTTGGTGGAAACGTGCGGTAGGACATTCTGATTCATTTTTCGATGAATAATACGTCTTGTCCTCTCCTTGTACGTCCGTGTCACTACAAATAATACAACATGTATATGTTCTAATACCACATGTATAATATCTGCATTGTACGACACATATTTGTCCAACCAGAAAAATTTATCTGAATTTAGTTTGTCTTATGGATCCTTATTACGTTATGCTTGGCGCATGCATTTAAGAGATCCAATATTACGCTAATATTAAATTTACGAGGCATTTCTCATAGAAGACTTTCACTTTACCACTTGTCATTCCACATCCTATTGATCCTGTTTTACTTGCAACTCAGTTTTATGCGATAATTATTGTTGCACCAAATTACAGGAAATCAGGGATTTCATGAGGATGATTTCAAACTAATAAAACACATATACACAGCGCTTTAACTCGTGACTTTAATAATAAGATAATATTAGTTTAAAATTAGTTAAACATCAGTTCGTATATAAATACATAACTATACATTGTACATCAAAAATTTTATAAATATAACACCAAAACAAAATATTCACATTTTTTCACTCGTTATCGCGAATTATCTATGCATTCTTTCAACGATTTTATTTCGGTAATACTTAACAGTTTTATACCTTCGTGATTAACTGATTGCACATTCATTTTTTGTTTTTTTTCGTTTTTTTGTTTTTAATCATAAACTCAAATTGGACCATTATGGAAATAATATCATAAAACATACTGAAGCGCGATGTTGATTTATGATAATTAGATTGATGAGAAAAACAAAAAAAATTTACTGAACAGGTGAAAGAAACATTTCGTAAATATCCCCAGTAATCTAAATGAAAGACAAAAGTTACAGACAATGAGACAGAATAAAATGAAGTTCGCCATATCTGAATGTGAGATTTATTCAATACGTTTTTGAATATGCGGAAATTGTTAATCGATGCATTGAATTTATAACTCTGATACTAGTCTGTAATGAGAAGAAAAAAAAGATCCTTACGTGTTTTCCAATGTAAACTGTACTACAACAACTATATGGTATATGTATCGCAAAAATTTGTACTAACATGAAAAAGAAACAAAAACAGAAAAAAAAAACAAAAAAAATTGTAAATAACCGTTATTATAACTCAAAGGTAGGCGTTTGGCAAACCAAGAGACATACTAAGTGAGTAACTGATGAAACAAACGTCACGCCGAATTGTCGCAACCGTTATTAAATAAAGATCTGCGAACAAACGAGCAAACACTCTTTCATTCACTTTCCATTCCTGTAGTTAGTTCGTATTTTATAAAACAGCCCCAAAACATTAACCAATCGCTGATGTGTTGCAAACACCCTAATATGTCGGTATGCCTTGACAATTTTTAAATAAGCTACGTCGTTTTCGAAGTACAGTTAAATTCATTACCTCCTAATTATGGTATGCCCTTTATAATTACCCGATTGCAACCTTATGCCACATTTTTCTCGAGATCGAGAAAACATTAGCAATTCCTACCCATTTTAAATCTGCTAATTGCATTCTAGACGACGCCGTGACGGTCGATTGGAATGCAGTGGCCGCGATGCACTCGTAACTATAATACTACTTATGTAAAAAAAATGTACGTCGCAATAGCAGCTATTTGACAATCTTTTGCCGATCCCATTACAACTGAATTATCAATACATACATCTGTACAATTCATATTCTGTGCGATTGCTAAAAAATTTTCTTTTCTTCAACCAAACAACCGCAAAAAAAAAATAGAAAAAGACACAATTCTGTACCAGATCGAATAATATCAACGCATCATCAAGATAATTACCTGCTGTGCACTTTGACTTCCGCATGAGCCCAAATTTTGTATAAAACGGTTGACCGGCTCCTATTACTGTGTTGATGGAAAACAGTGATTGAGATTTTTTTTTTCGACATAAAATCACACCGGTGAAGTACATTTACCTCTGTAAACGTATTTACGCATGTATTCTTTAAGCCGCTTCCCGCATTATGGTGTAGTTGCTATCATCGTGTACGTAGGTAACATACGGATATATACATATATATATACATATTTATATAGGTACGTACTACCATAACTACGTACACGTTACCTACATATTATATCCACATTATTCTGCAACTGAGACAGCTATTTTTTAGGGCTTCGTCTATTGAATGGATACCTGATTCTGGTGACTCTCAGTTCTTGACACCTTGGCCTAGGGCTAACGGTAGGCAGAAACGCCAAACTTGGAACTGTGATCTGAAACGTGGTGCATTTTATATCTGTAACATACGAATTACGACGATGCATTGTCAGATCATTATAAAGAAGAAGATCATTTCTCGTTGTACCTAAAAAGAGATTCAAAATTCAACAGACACAAGTATTGTTGTAATATGGATTTATTATGCACCATATGTAACTTTTGTATACTTAAAGCTTTTATTTACAATCTAACGACTGAAATTTATTTAACAATAAATCGATTATATATTTATATAGATATATACAGCTCATCTGATTTTCGGCCATTGAACATGAAATCATCTGCGCTTCATGTTTGAAAGTAACATACTTTTTAATCTATTATTACTTGTTCTTTCTCTTTTGTAAGCATTTGCATAACATTAACAATATCGAATGCTATCAACGGAACATGTGAAATTGTTCCATTCCCTTCATACGCATGTACACATGTATATTGTATCTATAATACATGTATGTATATGATATATATAATTGATAAATAAATAAATAAACAAGTGGCCAAACGTAATAACATATACGCTATATAGAATACTCACTACCTTTAACAAACTCGTTATAATTCTCCATAAAATGATCATCGCGTTATTTAAACAACGTTTACCCCATAACATTGCCCCACGCGAATATTATTTATAAATACATGCATATAATACGTAACGTGAATAGGAGTTTTTATCAGAATGAATCGTGCATATATGAATTGTTTTCTCTCTTTTTTTTTACGGTACAGTAATATCCGACGTAATCAAGTGAAGTTCAAGTGCACATCACCGTCATCTTAAAACGATCGAAAATAAAATTGCAATCACACGGCGCATCACATATCTTTAAATAGAGAGGATGAATCAATTAGATAAAAATGTTAAGATTCACAAAAAGGCTGCAGAATTTCAATTAATTATTACACAACATCAAATATCAGTCTGCAAATTATGTTATTAGTTATCTTATCACGTGGAACAACGTTTGCGATATAATATCAATGAAAATTATTTTGTATTATGCTATATGTATATACATAATATAATATGATATTACCGACGAGCAAGCGATTAGTTGGAAACGACCGCCGATTGACTTATTGTCTGGTGATTATTAAATTGTACGCGACAATTTATAGGTATTATCACATGTACCTATAGGTATGTAACGTATTGTACGTGACACACGGCAAAGTTATTTAGGTATAAGCCGTATGGCGTAAAGTCAAGACTAGCTTTTTTTTCTTCATCAACGGCCGTGTTAGGTAGTGGTACAACATTTGCGTCTGCGGATGTTGGTATAAATAATTAAACTTCTAGATTAGACGCACAGTTTAACTCGAGTCTTGCTCGCCTGGACAATTTGCTTTTTTTTCTTTTTTTGTTTCAAATTTTTTATATTCATCTAATTCGCTCTATACCATTATTTAATGTAAAATGAGATTTTGGCACCCTTTAGGTCACTAGTGAAGTCTACCAATGAACCACAACTTTTTCACAATCATAGATCGTTAAATTTTGTTTTATCATATCATTTATCTAGCACGCTACGCATGATCGTCACGTTTCTTTCGCATATTGTGAATCGAACGTATTATATTTATCTAATTTCGCCTCAATTGGTCTGAGTAGTTATTCCTTCATAACGATGAAACAATAACAGGGAATAAGTAACGACTCATACGCGTATAATCTTAACACATAGATGCACATAGTATTAATATACGGATCCATCCACGTGGAACGTAGACGGTGAAACAAAAAAATTGACGATTTTTATTCGGTCTTTGCTTCGTTTTTGCGCAATTTAGATTGAAAAAACGCGATCGGATAACTTCGAACTGCTATAAATCGGAATAACTAATTTTGAAAAATCTAAAACAGTTAACAAGTTAGACGGACCATACGCGAGCATAGATATTTGTAAACTAGCCAATTATACTGAAAAAATTCCAAGCCAAGATTGCCTCCGTCATCATCGCGTACCACTTATGTATCTATGTATGTATATTTGGGCTGCAGATTCATTCGTGTAATAATATCAAAGTCAATTAATTGAATAAATTATTACACTATATATACCTGCAGATATTTTGAAGTCCTACGTACAATGTTATATCATATGTAATGTAATATTTTATGTATATACTTATTTGTGAGCTGATCCGTTATTCTTCGACAAAATCGCTGACCCAAGTGCCCACAACTTTGTCGAAAAGCAATGGATCTGCTCATACATATGTATATAAAATATGTGTATAAGTATGTATAATATAGTACACTTCATTACTTATTGTTAGTATACAGGTTAGTATATTGTTAGTGTATAGGTAAGTAGTACGTAAAATAATACCTTTATTAGAGGCATATCAATATGATGTAATATTATGTGTTACTTATGTTAGATCGGCCTAGTAATATTACTCCAAACGTATATACTTGTATATATATATATACTTATATCTCTTCATGTAAATATAGGTACCTACATCCTGTGGTGTTCGCTGCGGGGCGTGTGAAGATTACAGCAAGGATGCTTGAAACTTCATAAATCGAATCCATTTGCTAGCCCACCGGAATGAAATCCAGGCTTTTCAAAATTGTTCGAACAAATCGCCTTACGTAGGGTCGGGTTGTCGATAATAATATTGGTAAAATACCGAAATTCGAATACGCTTCCTGGTTGTTCAATTCGCGCATCATCGTAATTTGATCTTCCGCCCTCTTTCGTCAACACCGCCAGAATATCATCATAATTAATTGAAATTGAAATTTCATTATTATATGTAAATTCTTATTAACTATTATTATTATTATTATTATTATTATTATTATTATTATTATTATTATTGTTGTTGTTGTTGATGTTGTTGTTGTTGTTGTAGTTGTTATTATCGTTATTGTTATCATATTCATGAACGTATAATATGCATGATGTAGTTCTATGGAAGGTCCCAAAATCCTATTTTCTGTTTTCTTTCTCTACATAATATTATGAAGTAACAAAGTTACGCTATTCGGTATTTTCTTATTGTTAATATTATTTTACTATTATTATCATATTACTATTTCCTTTCAATTATCATTTCATTTTACCGTTATAATACTGCCAGGTCGCAGGTTGCAGATTTCCTGGCGACAAGGCCTATCATTATTATTAATATTTATCGTGTTATGTATTGTAGTTTGTGCATATGGTGTACCTGGACTGCTTCCTTCACATCACATATATATTATATATATCGGTATTATATCACCTTTATGAATGATACTTAACTATTCTATACGTTTAGTATAGGTATGTAAATGATAAACACAGGAGCCGCATTGCTGAACGCTTGACAATGAGTCAAACTAATTGTAAGTATATAAAACCACTGGAAATATCTATACATGTAATACCTGTTCATCGATATCAGACAAAAATTTTTTTTTTTTTTCATTTCTTCAGATTTTTCTCTCACAGATAAGCCTCGAGGATGTGACGGAGAAAGAAAACGAAAAAAAATTAGGTGACATAAACGATGAGAGAAACAACGTAAAAACCAAACAAATAATTGGAGAATCGAGAAGAAATGACATGAATGCGATATTCCTATAAAAAATTTGCGAAATTCAAAGGCTTCTGGCAACAGTCCACACTCCTACTAGTTGGGATTCTCGCCAAGACTCAGCACTGAGTTTGCAGAATTCGGTGGAACGTTTTCTTCCTTTCATTTTTCTTTTCGTTTTATGTTTGCATATTATTTTTTCTCATTCTATGGATAGGATAACTAGCTACACCTTGACACAGACGAAACCATTAATCGCCCAGCTATATGTTTATTTTTCGATTTTTGATCTTTGTGCTCTATCAGCTGGTTTTGGTTACCTTTTTTTTAATTTACTAGTCAAACCGTGGACCGGTAATTATGTACATATTCTTTCTTCTTGTTCTTCGAGCTTGCACGTTGACCCTAATTGAGAAGTAAGTAGACAGAAGTTAAGTGTCATTAGGTAGGTTCAGCTGAGTCGGCGATGAACCTAATTTAACGCTCTGCAATATTTAGTTTCGGAATAGAAAGAAAAGAGAATTAAAAAAGAAAAAAAAAGAACGAAAAATATCCGACTCGTGGAAACGCTTCATCTTATAATCCGAGCCTCGAGATTTACAAAGTTTTCATTATTTGCCTATGTTCAATAGAAATAATGCAGGTATGCTTAGTATCCTTTACTATGCTCGCTATTACGGTAGTGGATGTGTAAATCGTACACGTGGTAGGTATATGTATACGAAATGAGGGGTTGATACAGATATCCTAGAAACGCCTCGAGCTGCGACAGGATTATATTTTTAACTAGTTTTGCAAAAGTTTATACAGAAAGTGTTGTAGTTAGTATCTTATAGTTTTGAAAATAAAGGAAACTATAACAAAATGAATATAAATTTAACGCGGTAGTTGCATTTTCACAACACTATTTTTAACACTAAATTTCTAATTTTGTTGGAAAAAAAATATGATGTATAAATATTTGTGGTTTTCATTTTTCCTTTTTTTTTTTTACTTTGGATAACCAGGCAGATATCGGAATAACCAGGCAGATTTCGCTGACTAGTATAGCGAAAAAAAATAATAAAAAGACTTGAAAATTGACATTATACCTCGAGTTATGTATCCGATAAAATTGTATCGCTGAAAAAATAAATCTAAAAACTGATATGTGGTAAAATTAAAGTAAAATTATTGAAGAGAAAGTCGTTGTACCCGAGCGGGAAAAAATGTATATTTTAGCAATTTTGTTTGAAGATATATTGCAGTAACACGTAATAGGTGCGAGGGGATGGCGTGTGTCGAAACATCGTGCTTCGCTGGGGTACGAAGCGACGCCCACGCGTTCGGGGGAATTAATGTGCGTGGGTGGATTTCTTGAAGGCTGTAGGTAGTAGGATGGGGTAGTTTGGTAGGGGTTGACAAAATTCGGGTGCCCTTCAGCTTCTCCGCTCACACTTTAAAAACTCGACCCTTCTAAGAAATCGATTTAGCCAGTAAAGTTAACTGTTGCGCGTTCGTTTCGCGCTAAGCAAACAATGTCGCTTGTAGAACAATTATTATTATTACGGTTTGAATAATACAAGTGGAGCTATGTATACAGGCGAAGATACATTTCAAGTTTACTTCGACGATGAAGTGTGGTATAATGCTGGGGGAGGTAGTTCGGTTTTGTTTATGTTTATGTTTTCTTTTCTCTTCTTTCCTTTTCATTATACACCCCTTTATTATTCTCTTACTTCACGGAGTACCTTGCATAGCTCTTGAGCATTAATGAAATTTGAAACAGATGCTGCTGCTGCTGCTGCAGCTTTCACCGAAAACTACGCACCGGTGCGGTATGACAATTCGAAAAGTGATTTATTAAAATGAATGCGCGTGATACGCATATTTTATATCCATCGGATATTATACATCTAGGTAAATGCGTATACCGTACTTATGTGTGTAACATGGGAATCATTTCAAAGCGAAAACATGACGACGACTCGATCCATTCAAACCATTTCCGACATCACCTCCGACCGCGTTAGATTAATTGCTCGGTTGAAGGCTACAATATATCTATTCCAGCAGATTTACCTGATGCGCAAAATCCTGGGGTATAATAAATTTTAAATAATTCCACCCGTTACAGATTGATATACGTACGTTCTCTTCTGAACTTACGATTAAATGCAAAACCTGAATCGAAGTCTCTATTCTATTACGACAATGTCGAAGGTAAAATAATGCCGCAATAATGTTTATTATACGCATTCTACAAAAAACTTTGAATAATTTTTTTTTTTTTTAGTAAAAACTCATTTATCAGATAATACGAATTAATAAAAAATGGCATTGCAGATTTTTTCATCCGATGTGACGAAACAAAAAAAAAGGGTAATTGTTTGGAAGTGGGGTCCACCATTTATTCGATCAGAAGAAATTAAAAAATAAGAATTTTTCCATTACAAATTTTTTTCTCTGAAATTAGCCTTTTTTTATGTACTTTACTATAAAAAATACTTTTGAAAGTTTTAAAAAATGAGAACATCCAAATTTCGGTTAAAAACACCACAAATACGATTTTTTGGTACTTAAAAGTTGCAAAAACTATTCGAAATACCTAATTTTCAAAATTCCAGTTTTTTTTTTCCTATCGATTCGCCGTGAAAATGAACAATCTGGGGGGAAAAATTGCAAAAAATGTTAGTTTTTCGATTTTTTATGACCCCATTTCCGAACAATTACTGAGAAGAGCTGTGGACAAGATTAATAAGCTTGCTCCAAGGGAGACGCCAGATTTGGTACCCAATGATGAAATCAAAACTGGATTCAGGTCACCGTGTGAATTTCGATGGAAGACAAAGAATTGCATGCATCTTGTTTTCATATGGTAACTAAACGTGCCACGAAAATAATAACAACGAACATAAATAATTCAATAAACAACAACGATTATATTTTATTAGGTACCACAATTGGGATACTATTAGAAATATATGGGTTTAGGTTTTGTAGTATAATTATTACATTATAGATTTAATCCATGTGTGAATCTTTGGAATGATGTTTGAGTATAATAAATTAAATAAAGGTAACTTGGGACAACAGAAAAGAAGCAAATGTCAAATAAATTTTACATAGAATAATGATTGATTTGTTTCTTCTTGGGGATAATATCAATATGTGTTTCTATGCCTATACAAGGTGTAATGATTTCGGTATTACATGTACAAATACCTGCGATAGTGTCATTAATTATATATAGTAGGCCAGTGTGATGATTATTGCAGTCTTCAGTTAGTTCAGAAATTCCTCTTGTTTCAGGTCCTCATTTTTTTCGTTTTTAAACTTTTTTATAAAATGACATTTATCTATGCGTTCAAATTCTTGCCAAGCGGCATTAAAAATTGCATTGACATCAGTATAAATATAAACATTTTTTTCATACTCTCGAAATACAATTTATGTAGTGATAGATAACTCTATTCAAAACTAATTACTCGGCTAGATGTAGAATACTAAATTGTCTAAGAATGGTGACTTGAGATAATATAAGAGTTAACTGCCATTTTCTATTTTGGTACATATGGAATCATACGCGTATTATGTATAATATATTTATCTAGTGCACCGGCCCCCGGTCTTTTTTCGCTTTTATTTATTCCTTTTTTTTCATAATAACCGTCTTCTGAAAATGAAGTTCTCTTATCAATTCCAAATTCAATATCATATTTATGTGGTTTTTGCCTGGTTTTTTGTTGGTTGTTTCCGTTTCTGATTTGCGTTATTTCTACATGCGGTATAATGTACATCATATAATTTCGTAGATCTTATATAATCACTATAAATAAATAAATATACATTGAAAATATAACTTCTAAGATATATAGATTTTTAAAACGACCCTATAATAGGTATACGTAGGTATAGTATAACTAAAGTAATGATAAAAAATAAGTATGCATTGTGTTTTATATAATATCTTTATATGTCGTATGCGAAAAATAATTAATTATAAAATATCTAATAATATCAAGTTCTCGTTCTACACTGCGTGCGTGTGTGGGTGGGTGTGTCTGTGATTCTTTTCTCGGTCTAGTGTTCCCTACATGCATATTTTTCTATATGTCTGATATGTATCCACATACGTCATATATCGTCAATCTAATAGCTATTTGCATGTATATTGTATACAACAATATCTTCTAGTACGGATTATTATATCTTTCAAAATATAAATTAGTAAATCATAAATCACAATAATACTTAATTGAATATTATCCTAAAATTAATGATAATCGCGATGAAAGTTGTAACGAGGATTGATAATAAATGAAATCAAGTTAACGTAACGTCAACATTAATAATAATAATAGTAATAGTAATAGTAATAGTAATAATAATAACGATAATGGAGATAATAATAGTGATAATAATAATAACTTTGGTTACTATTTTCTTAATTAGACCGTCCTTTTTCTTTTACCCTGCGCATATAGGTCCTACTTGTACGGAGAACTGGCATTTTACATGAGTATGTATAATTATCGTCAGCATATTTTATTCATCCTGCAATGTATATAGTCGGGAAATATGAAACTTATAAATAGGTATGTGAGGACCTACCTATGTATGTATCTACATACGAGACACAGGGATACACTGATTTTAGAGCTGCAGAGAAATACGGAAATTCTTTTTATCATCGTCATACTTCTGATTATAGTATGTCCGTAATTTATCTCGATTCGTCATATAGGTAATAACCGACAAATCAATTCTAAGCAGAATTGAGAGAAAAATTCTTTTTTTTCGTTTATTTTGTTCTTAATTTATCTCCCACGATAATTATTACTGTGAAAGTTTAGCGTGGTTCAATATTCCCGATACGATTTAACAGATAATTCAAGCTTTTGTAATGGAACCTCGGTTATAATATCGATGGAAATTCGCGTTTCACATGCTATGCGAGTATGGAACAAAATATATGTATATTATGATGTTGCAGCAATTTTTACGATAATTAACCCTGCGGTGTTTGTATATATGTATACCTAACATACCTGTGTGTAAATATAAGTAATTTCCAATTCTCGTGAAACACGAGCATTATTGATACACGAGAAGCTGCAATTTGATCATGATGACCTGGAAACGGTTTCGGATAAACCGACGAGATCATAGCTGAAATCTAAACACTGCACAGGTGAGCGTGGCATACATTTTTTTTTTCTCTTCTTTCTATTTAAACCATTAATAAAGAACAGAGATTCTGTATTACGTAACTACTTAAGCTGCCAAAAATATGAATAAATAATTTATTCGGTTTACTATATTCTTTGGTTTTCAGATCGATGTCAGCAAGAGCTTGACATTTTTTTCTGGTATTTATATAAAATTCTGGTGAAATATAGGCTTCGTTAGGCGAATATGTTGCATATGACGCGCGGATAAAAAAAGATAATTTAGTATTTTTGGTGATTGTAAATATAAATAAGACTCGAATCGCATGTTTTCGTGATTACCAAACTAAACTATTGACTGTACGTGTATATGATATAGAGTTGATACAGTAAATTTATTTTTAAGTACCGCAAATGATTCCGCATTGCGCTCGATGTGACAAATTAATGGGGTTCGTCGATTCGGTTAACGAGACATGGTTGTATGAACATTTATAAGTTACACGGAATTTAAAAGATGGACTTGAAAAGCTGAAAACTTTTCAGATAATATTTTTCGAAATTCGAGCAAATTCTTATTTCCATAAAATATATAAATAAATTTAGAATTGTAATGAGTTTTAGGATGATTCTGAAATTCAGATCCCTAAGTGTAGGGGTAGCCGAGGAAAAACGGGGTACTTAAGGGAAGCCCGAGCTTTGTGAATCTTAAATACGATGAAACTTTTTTTCTCTCATTCGTATTTGCAGTAAATGAGAAAGATTTTCAGTTGCCATAAGCAAAAAAAATAAAAATTTAAATACAAAATGATGTTTGAAGTCCTTTTCGATCATTTGAAAAAAAAAACATTACCCAATTTTTGGCGTACCCCATTTTGCCCCACCTACCCCTATTTCTGAAATTACTACAGACGTCGCATAATTAGAGAATTTAATCAGGATGGAATGTCGAAACCTTGTTTTTGGCACGGTGCAATACACTTTGCGCTGATGTTTGTATCATCTAGAGTCTAGACCGAATTAACAAATTGTACTTCTATGTATGCAATATAGCTGCCCTTCTAATTCATTCATCCTTCCTCTGGCGTACTTTTTAAAAGATTTCACGGAGTAATTTCTACGTACCCGTACTCCTCATATCTCATTGTCAGTATGACACTGCAGATGACAAACACAATATAACTCAATTCTTAAAATTCATATGATTAAGCACGCAGCCCGGCGTGTTTTTTCAAACTAATAAAATCCTCATTCTTTCTCACTCTCATACTACCTAAATAATGAAAAATACTATTCTGTCGAATAATTTTATTCCCGTAAATGTATAACGCTATTACTAAACCATCGGTGACTGTAGCGTTCATCGCGCAGTCAATGGAAATTTTGATTAATTCTTTTTTTCTGTAATAATTTTTTTTACTTTTCATTTTTTATTTCTTGATATTTTGTATATTATTTTGAATCGGTTTGGTTTGGGCTGCAGGTATTCAAATTGATTATAATGATTATAATTTTTATGAGGTACGTAAGTACCTACCTTCAAATTACCCAGTAATTCAACAGTATTAGGGGCAATTAGTCTCATCGTAACACATTTGTTCGACAGGAGGTAATCAAGATCCGTCAGAATCTTTCGCTCGAGTTAAAAACCCTTCGTCTCTCAGATCCCGTTCATCAACAGCGATATCCACATAGACGAGAAGGGCGCGAGACTGGACGTAGCCAAAAATATTATTTCTTGTTGCCGCATGTAAAGGAATCTTTACACGTTCATCGCGTAATAAACGGAGTTCTGGGTGTTGGGTGGTGGTCCATTGTTCTGGTGTCCAACGGTGAGCGGACTTTGAACATGAATCTGCGGTTGGTTAGAAGACTGCAAGAAATCATGTGAAGGTGCGCTAGCCGCACCCTCCGGTACTCCACGTTCCGCAACCGTGCAAATGGCTCTTTGTTGTAGTTGCATTTTTGTCGGTGAAGATAGTACCGTATTTCCCATGGGATTACCAGGTATTCCAGCGTTATTATAAATGCACATTGGCGGCGACGAGATTGATGACGAGGTCGATGACGTCGGAACAACGCTCATAGTTTGCGTCTGAACATCAGCCGCACCGCGACCAAGATGCAACTGGTAACCGTATCCTCCACCAGGACCAGTACCTCTCATAGGGGTCGTAGTCGGGTAAGATATAGGCTGCACACTGTACGCCGGGGGTTGTTGTTGTTGTTGTTGCTGTTGCTGTTGCTGTGGCTGTTGCTGTTGCTGCTGTTGTTGTTGTTGTTGTTGTTGCTGATGATGGTGATGCGGTTGTACTTGTAAGCCGTGCATGCCGTGATGTAACGGCAAGGTATTTGGCACCCGCATTTCTTCTTGAAGGGGCTGATGCAGATGAAGATGGAGAGCTGACTGGGAGTAGAGAGATGCCGTTGTGCTTGAAAGGGGTCTAGCGTAGTAGCGAATTGGTTGGTCCTGTTTTCTGATGTTTCTAGGGTAAGGATAGCGTTCCACATGATCGGCGTAGTTTGCTGAGACATGCGGCGGCAAAATTCTCTGAATATTCTGGTAGGTGGGATCGGACATTCCGTTGTACGGTAGTAAATACATAGTCCGATAACACTTCGCCTCAGGTGGTGGTGCCGCAGGTCCAACTTCGCACTGGTAACCAACAGGATGTCTACGAGACTTCGCCGGAAGAGTATGGTACAGATTTCCTTGTACCGGGTCTCCGCCCCCGGCGATGCGCAGCATCCTTGCACCGACCGGGTGCTGTTCAGGAACACGAATTCCGTTTTTCTGCGGTTCTACACCGTTATAACGTTGGTTACAATCTCCATTAGTTGCAGGTACGCGTATCAATGATCTCGGAAGAGTGCTTTCCAGATAGGAACCGCGATTCAGTGTACCCTGAACGCTAGCTGCGGTTTCGGCGATGGTTTGATAAATGTCATCGATCTGCCTCTGCATCGTATTTATTCTATTTATCGTATTGCTTTCCCGGCTATCGTTGATAGTCTGATAAGTTTCGTCTTCTTCTTCGGCGAATAGCCTCGACTTATCATTTTCATTCTCGTAGTAAGAGGGCCAGGATAAGTGAGAGCCGGCTTTTCCTGCCTCTATCAGGGCGCTCGGAGCGACACTTCTAGACTGAAGTTGACGTAAAATTTCGTTCGTAGAACCAAACATCGGCTTGATACCACGTACAGAAGGACGCCGATTAAAACCGTAATCGTTGAACTCGTCGTCGTCGTCTTCCGGGTCTTGCTGGTCTTCGGTGTCGTTGTAACGCTTCTTGATTCTTTCGGTTCTTGTTTTATCTTGTTCAACAAAAGCGAGCAGTTCATCGGTTGCAGAGTCTTCATCCCCGGTAACGCTCGTTGGCGTACCTCGGGTGACATCCGGAGGCCCTGCGTTTCTGTAATTTCTTTCTTCCCCCCTCAGAGCGGCTTCTATGTCTTCTAAACTGTAAGACGAGTCAGAGTTATAACCAACGGAATCGCGGCTGTTCGTCGATGTCATTTTAGCCGAGGAAAGCTGGTAGTAATCTTCCCGGTTATCGATTCCCGTAGCTGCGACGCATGAAAGGGGAGCCAGACTGGCTAAAAACTGTTTACGAGCGTCTGAGTTCATTTTAGCGACGGGTGTCTTAACCGGGTACCGATCCTTGCCCTGCGCCAACTTATTTCCAATTCCAAGGTCGGGTAAATTCCTTGCGGGTTCCGCGAGCACTTCACTTTTTTTCTGCGCAAACAAATCTGTGATTTTCTTGTAAGTAGACTGATGCTGCTGATTGCCTTGAGGGAAGGAATTCGGTTGGTTGAAATCCTGAGGGTTAGACACCGTGGTAACTGTAGCCGTAACCGAACTCGCGGTGACGCTACGGATGCTCGTGTCGCTTTTTGCCTCCTCGCCCGAGGGTGAAGTCCGGACAGGAAAGTCAAGATAATCACTGCTATCCCCAGTGGTTGTATTTTCAGAAGCGCTGCTCTCAGTGTCCCGATCATCAAGGTCCAAGCAGGTCAACTGTCTTATTCTTTCTTCGAGGGTGAACTCTTTGGATCGCAAATTCTTCTTTTTAACACCAGGTTCGTACTTGCAGATCAGACTTCTCCGTAGTGCGTTACGTTCAATCGTCTTTCTGATTGTCGTCGGTTCGTTCTCAGCCTCCCCCTGAACACCGGCCAGATTAGACCTTTTAACAGCGTCAAAAAGCCTCAAGCTTTCGGTTGTTATCAAAAACTTTTGAGCCTCCGCATCCTCTTCGTCTCGGAGCTCATCATTTCCGATTGGCAAAACAGCTTTGTTCGGCGCTGGCGGTGGTGAAATAAATCTCGGATCCGGGAAGAGCTGTCTAACCGCAGAATTTGGCCTTAAACTATTCGAGACGAGTGAAACATTGCCAAGTTTGAACGTAAGCGATAGCTCGGTAGCTTCCGATGTTTCTTTCTCAGCGAGGTCGGCGACTCCAGAAACTTTGTTGACCACTTTACCTCCCGTGTTCTCTTCGCCGTCAGGCTTTACGAGCTCGTCAAAACGCACGGCTCCGTCGTCCTTAGCCTCCGGAAAAGTGTGCGAGCTGTTGGCTAGTTTATTGTTCTTCAAGATTCCCGAAACCCTCTTAGCGCCGCTATCGGCCTCGTCGATGCTGCTGTTCTGAGTCCCCTCATCTCCAGCTAACTCTCGGACGATACGACGCTCCGTCACCGTAGTCATAGTTATCGTCTCAACGAGATAACGCTGATGAAGATCTGTAATACAACAAAAGAATCCGTTGATTAGAACAAAAGGGAATCGTAGAACGGGGGTCCTTGTAGAAAAGCGTCGCCGTTAGTTTTCGGGTCGTATCGGAAACAAAAAGTTCGTCCAAGTATAAAAATATATCGATTATATTACAGAGACCATCGCGAACTATACACGCTATACATAAGTTTTCCTAGATAGCTTCGTTTGCCAACTGCGAAACGATTTCGACGAGTCACGATATTAAAAGACATTCGTATCACTTCTGATCGCATGTAAATCGTCGTGGTTGAAAATATCAGGACGCATTCTACGCTCTGAATGCGACGCGCTGTCCGCATGGAGCTTGGGTCTTCCGTGTCGCGATGTCCTCGCAAAGAATAAGCGCGCGAGGATAAAGTATCAAATTGACGCCACCGGGTCTCTAATGTAGGACAATAACAAACGTGCCTAAGAGAAGCTGCAATTGTTAATTGCACCGCTTTCACGCCTACGTAATTGGACGTGTGTGCAAGTATAACATTATATTTATAATGTTCATGTTCGTATACAAATGCGCTTTGCGTTACACGTATACATATACGTACATAGTGGATAGCTAAGCGTGTCCACTTTAATATATCGCATGCTCCAAATCCATAAGCATATGCGTATAATATATTTTACTCGTGCGAGAGCAATAAAAGGGTGCGGAGAATGACGTTCTCTTGCAACGATAAAGATAATCGGTTGAAAATTACCTGGCGTTGTTTGTTGAGCCTGATCGCTCGTATCCTGTGCAGCTTCTTCATCTTTGAGTTGATTGCCGTCGGGACCAACAGTTTTGAGGTCAATGTCAATACCATTTGCGTTGGGCGGTTCATCTGTTTCTGTAAAGACAGATGTATTTACCATTAATTTATACGTACGGAGTTTCCCGTATTACTGTAGATTCGTTTGCGCCGATATCTGCAACGTTTGTATCATAGATATATATATATATATATCGTTCAATATCGAAGAGATTATAACCGCGATTGATATTCACTGGTAGAAATTGCAATGCCCGTGACAGTAATACATATAGAGACGAAATGTCAAAGATTTGATTTGCGGTTACCCCGAGGGGTTTGACAGACGGCATAATAATGCCAATCGATTTACCAGCAAATACATGGCTATCCTTCTTACCCTCCTATGTGCCGTACTGTACATCTACGTGTACAGTATAGCTATTGCAGGTGCTACGGTATCACTCGGTAGTCTAAACCAGATTCAACACAATTCTCGCGTATACTCGTAACTATGCAACGCGCAGAAGAGGAATCTAACTATCGCTCGAGTTCCCTTCAAAAAGGATTATCTCAAGCGATTGAGTTTCATGCAGGTCGACTGTGTGATATCACCAATTCATACAGTAGAAAGAACTACTAAAGTTCAAACGCGAAACGCCAGGCTTATATGAAGCGATTACGTCACGACGCGGGGGAGTATACGTATATAGTTCAGTTCGGGCGGTCGTTCCGCAGGATTAATATCTATCAACAGCTTCGGCTGTACAAAATGTATACATATAGACGTATAATATTAGGTACTATGTATAGCAGATTTTTATAAACAGGCTTTTGGTTCATGGTATACGTGTACGTGGAGTTTCAATTTAACGGTTAATATTATAGATAGTGTATAGAGACGCGATACGGTAGGTCCTCCCTTATCCATATACATATATACAGATACACCATCGGGAAAGTTCTCACTTTTCAATCTCGCTATGCTGTACCGAGAATACGATCGATATCCGCTATAGTAGCTAGCCCATGCACGGCGTTATACATATGTCTATACAAAATCCATTGAGATCAACTGTTCCAACTAATTGTAAGCACACGCGATGCTGATCCACTTACGCTTCCGACGACAGGATTTGTATGTTATCACAGCAAAAGACTCCATTACATCCGGGTATCTAGGTACACACGCACACTGTACGATATACTTAGAGTCCGAATGCGAAAATAATATCCACTGATTTCACTGATTTCAACAGATTTTACCATACCATCCGTCCGTCCAAAGAAGCTCGCGGAAATGCCGAGGACAGACTGAGGTATGCACCTTGGCTTGAACGATAACTACGTCTCTTATCTTTTATCAGCTCGTTATCGTCGTCAGTGAAATATCAACAATTAAGACCGCGTGGCACAGATGATATCATTCACGCGTCCGGTCAAGTATAGTATAAGCGTAAAATCTATGTTTACACTTTTTCTGTCTATAAGCATACGCTTAGACACGGTATGGATAGAAAAAGTCAATTAATGAACCAGCGTTAAAAATTGTTTGTTTTTTTTTCCCCCCCTTCTTTCGTTCACCTCTAAATCTCGAGAACCCAACATTTACGATAGAGAAACAGATTATTTCACGTACATACAATGTATGTATCTTCGGTTCAAATTAGATACCGCCAGACATTTCCTGAAATATTTCTACATTTTTAAGAGCGTTTTCAAGTCGAAACTATGACTAATGTACAGAGTTTCCGGGCCGAACAAGTGAATTCAGTATTTCAATGTCACGATGTCACGACGACTGATCGAAAAGCAGCGCGAAGTTGGGTATCGACAATTCTATTGCAAGAACAACTTTATACATGCAAACGTATCGAACACGAACTACGTTATCCGATAGAACTGGTAATGCATAATAGTTCTTAAATTAGAAAGTTTAATTGATGAAACGACACGGTAACATCAGTGACCGTATTTCCAGATTTCGTTGATCAAACTCTTGAAATTCTCAAATATCTGTCCACATGCCTTCCTTCAACTTCCAAAAAAAAGACGACGCACAGCGGATGACATGCGAGTTGGAAAAGTACAAGCTTGGTAATGTGAGACAAAAGATTAACGCATAAGGAAATTATCCAGACACGCTGTCACAACCACGCACGCATACATCTTCTAAATTATAGCTATACAATCTAAAATTATTATCATCAATATTATACTCGTTCTCGAATCTTGTTTATTTCAAATACCGCCTCATTCATGGGTTCGCAGATGGGATCCGCAGATATCGTGTATACGGCATAGAATTATAAGCACATATAAGTAAGTTGGGCAAAAGTTTAGTTTTTAATTTTCTTTTGTGTCGCGTACGTAATAATACGAGTATAACAGCGGTGTTCGCAGTAAGAGTTATCCCACGGCTATGCATGGTTACGCACAGGTGATAAAGTATATACTTATGCGGCACAACCACACGTATAATAGCTAATAGCTGACGCTCCTCGAAAATTGATCTTATCAAAGGCAGTTATCAGGCGCGTCAAACCGTACGCGGTACGATGAGACTTTGCTGCAGTATTACACCGAAAAAAATTTACAGTACAATTGACTATAAAATGACGAAAGAATATAGTTCTCTCACGGTCCTCGAATTGTCAAACACTATCAAAAATAGTAGACCCGACATATTTTAATAGTGAATACTTATCTATAACCGTATAATAATAGTTGGTCCTAATATGGACGGTCAACTCAATAAGTATACTTGGCATAATCAATATTTTTTGTGCTTGTGCAGACTATTCTCGATAATTCACATAGCAAAATCGATTGTCTCAGTTGTTGATCCATTAATTCATACCGATGAAAATAATGATACGATTACCTATATGACTGTAATTTATTGTTATTCTAACATTAATTATTGCTGCTTTCCGCTCAAAAAAGTCACCACTTTACTCTTCGAAAAAAAATCTGATGTTCAAATTTTTGTATCCGCATGGAGATTTGAACTTGGATTTTCTTATTTCTACAGTAGCTTGCCCCAGAATTCCTTCTCAGAGTCAGAAAATCGAGTATGAAACTTTTTGGAGATCATTTTGAAGAGGAGATTTCATAGGCAGTAAAATGGTTGTCGGAGAAATTTTCTGCGATTTCCGTGGAGAACTTTGAAAAAATTATTTGATACCCGGCGTTTCGCGACTCGGCGTTCAAACCTATATACGCCACGGGGTGAAAAACGACCTTGAGAAGATTTTTAAAAAACGATTTTCGAGTCGAAGTTTCGACCTTCGAAATGCTTTCCAAAATGATTTTTTGTCGATAATTTTTCATCAAGTCACGGCGATTTGAAAATCGGTAATACTTCGCCGAGTGCCAGGTGCGCCGTTAAATGTTGTTGCTCCAGAGTGTATACAGTAATTTTCTCCGTTCCTCGAGTTTCATCTAGATATACTATGCAGTATAACGAAATGAAACTCGCTTTGGCCCTAACGACCGAACATTTTCGAAAGGAAAAGGGGCGACTACACGAAGATAAGTTGTTCTTGGTCGTAGTTATATACGAACACCTACACCGTATATAGGAAAAACGAACCGAGAAGATACATAAATGAGTGGAAATAATGATACCGCGGTGAAAAAAAAGTAGGTGATAATTTTCGTTGCGGAAAAATATATTTCTCAAAAAACCAAAGTTGATGCGAAAGCGTGGGTATGCCGTAGGTTGTACATCTAACGCGTACGTACATGCGAGTATAAAATTCTCGAAACGCCGTAAAGCAAGCTCACTTTACACGTACGTTATATTGTTCGCTGAACAATCTGAGAAAAATATTATAAGACATCAAGTTTTATTCAACGCGTACATGTTCACCGCAACGGCGGTTAACATAGCTCCGCACAGGGTGAGAAAATACATATAATCGGAGCGGTGGATCGTCGAATTGCGAAGACTATCTGTTGCGTATCGTGTATAATTATACGTAATTTACACGAAGAAAAAAACAAAGGGAATTTTTTTATTTTTTTTTTTTTTCATCACCGCAAATATCTGCTGCACCTGAGCCGTGTGCGCAAAATGTTTCGCCCGAAGACAGTTTATACGTGTATTTCAGCACCCCGGAATTATACGGCAAATGAGGGTCGCGGGCCACTCGGCAAAATATCCATTGTCACCTGGTCGATTAATGGCCCGTGCATCGCAGCTATAGCTCGCTTCTTATATAGGTAGGTCTCGATTTGTGAGCTGGCATTTCGAATGGTGTACAAAGGCTGTGATTAGAACAGAAATTCTTTGTTTAAAATTTATTATGCGACAGGCGAACCGTTGGTACACGATGTCGTACACCTCCGCATCACGCTGTACGTAGTATACCGTTCATGGCTATACAGATATAGTAGACATCGGAGAGGACATTACGGGGATGTCGGATTGAATATAAAGTACATACTGCGAGAAGAAAGGCGCGGACCGTACGTAATTATACATACATATATGTAAATCTCATGAATACATGTACCCACGTGTAGGTATACCTGTGGTGGTAGGAAAAAAAGAAATTCTTCCCCCCCATAAAATAAGAGACGTTTTCGTTGTTCGGTAAAAAAAAAAAAAATGATGGTCAAGAACTTTCGACCGGAAGCATATTTACCACAGCTGTACCTACTGCGTAAAAATTTCGACCAAAATTACACACCTTATCCACCACGTATATGGTACATGAAAGAGAAATAGTTCGCCTGCCACGCATTTCGTGACATTATCCGTTTTATGTACGTATAACATACGATTGTAAAGAGCCGAAATTTCTTTTGGTGGTAAATTTTCTTGAAATTTTTCTCAATACGCTTTACCTATACTATAGCATACAGGTACTTGCACGCGGTTACAGTTCCGTACAAGTGGTCATATTCTGCGTCGCCCGAGACAATATGTACAGCGGTAGTCCGTAATTTCACCTGCTCGTTAAAAGAACAAAAATCACAGAGAAAAAAAAACTAAACTACCTGTAAATTTAGCCGCGTGTCACCGCGGCAGGAACGAAGGAGCTGGACGAAACATACCATACACACACAGGAAGTTGGACTAATGGCCTGCATTAAGTGGTCGAGTTATTTTGTAAACCGCGCGTAATATTTGTGTAGGTCCACCTGTTGTTCAACGCTAGTGAATAAATTTTCGTCAACCAACAATTTGAATTTGCATATGCGCCACGATAGATGTCCAGGTCACGCTCCTCGCATGGCTGGACAATCTTCTTGAATTTTCAAGAATCCCTCCTTGTTACCGATTTATAAATTCAGTTCTTTCGAGTCAAATTGGTCGAACGTACACACACCTACCACGACGTACCCATATCGACTGCATGGTAAAACTTTCTATTATAGGAACATACATCGCAGGAAAACCTAAGAAGATGGAATAATAGGGAGACACTCCAACTGTACATTATACTCGGAAAATACACACACTCCATTAGACAGACGTTAAATTATTTTATTTATTATGCAGCTGCCGTACGGAAGACGCTAGACGTTTGTAGCTAACCCTGGTCTGGGGGAGAATCGACGCGGAATAATAAAAAGCGAAAAAACAGAAAAAAAAAAAAAAAAAAAAAAATAGAAACAGGAAAAAGAAACGAAAAAACTTTAGATTGTCTATTCCTGGAGAAATCCAAGGGTTAACAGTCACGTTACCTACGAGCGGATCATACGGGGAGGGCAGAGGGCGACCGGGCCGACCGGAGTCACGCAACACTGTGCATCCGGTGGGCGCGAATGCGATACTGTATACGTATGTACGTACGTATACGTATACGTTGCAACGTGGCTTTTTTAAACAGATCACCCTTTTTAGCGGCCCCACATTGGGCACCACTTGCGACGTAGAAGGTTTTCTATTTTCCCCCAGGCGGGTTGGACCCGGGAAAAACCCACGTGCCTTCGGCGCGATCTGTACGAAACTGAAAACGGAAAACGGAACTGAAAACGGAAAACGGAACGGAAAGATTGTTGGGCGCCAGACGCGTGTCGCGTCACTTAACGAAATAACAAAAACTTACGGAAGAAACGAATACAGATCCGGCGGAGTGGCTGGCTAGGCACAGGCTGTTCAACAGCGAAATAAATGGTAGAGTGGCGTGGATCCACAACAACAATTCGGGCACAAATAAAAACGATAACGTAACGTAATTTCGGGAGACTGTATTTTAACAAATTCGGTAGGAAATACAGAATCGGTAGATTTACAATAGGTCGGGAGTAACAAAATATAATTCGTTTAACGGTAGCGGGAGATTATTTACGGGAGTACAGAATTATAATTTCGATATTCGAAAGGCCTACGGGAGTTTTACTGATTCTTTTACAAGTTATCCGAATGAGCGATAATTACGAACGGGAGAAAAGGCGCGGTTTTACACGGAGCGCTTTTCCGTGGCTACTCTACGGTAACAGACGATAGATTTTCCAAATAGAACGGGACCGTAACGTAACGCAAGATTTACCGTAGGGGTAACAGATTACCCAAAAAATGACAAATTAAATACGGGAGAAAATATTACATAAATTATAACAAAATACCATACAGCATCACCAAATATCACCAAGGCTTTCCTTAACGTATTACTTAAATTTTTCTTAATAACTCAACGTACTAAATGATACCCCGTGCAGCAAATGCACGGGAGAAACGGTAGAAGACCAAATAAATGCTCCGAGAGCGAAAATACAAAAACGTACGGTAACGGAATTCAGCCACGAGGTAAACCGGGAGGAATTACAAAATTGCCCAAAAACCGAAAAACGTAACGGACCGGACCGTACCAAATTGCGGTGGGGCGCGTTCCCACCGACTTATCAAATACTGGATGCAGTGGGCCTTTAACCACTGACTTACACTCCTAAATAAACTGGATGCAGTGGGTCTTTCACCACTGACTTACACTCTAAATAACGGATGCAGTGGGTCTTTCACCACTGACTTACACTCTAAATAACGGATGCAGTGGGTCTTTCACCACTGACTTACACTCTGACAATAAAACAAAATACGAAATATTCTAGGCAATTTGCAATCCCCCACGTGGCTACTTCGTGCCTCTCTCTGAAGGTGGAAAACCTTACCTTAACGGAAGGAGTTCGGCACCCACTGACTCTAACTTTAATACAATTATTTAACGGATTCTAGCTTTAATTATACTGTAGCTAAGGGGCGGATGGGAGTGAATCTAAATAACAACGGTAGCGGTAGTATCGGGTGAAAACGGTAGCGGTAGACGGTAGATTTGGGAAAGCGGCCAAGGAGGATCTGAATTGGTGAGGAAGGATCTAACCAAAACGTCCTGTCTGTTGGACGGTATCTCGCAGAGTAGGACGAGTTGAGCGCCGGTGTCCAGGATCTTCTTACTCGGAAATCGTCCGGATTGGCGATTCCCTCTCCTAATTAGGCCACAGGTGTAGGGCGCAATTCTTCAGTTGACAATTGAATTTGCCTATTCGGCGCCTCTCCTCTCCTCTGACGTCATCATCCATGCTTCCTCATCGGCCGCGCTCGCTTTTGAGTACTGACCGGCTGGCTGTCTGCGTTCAGAAGGCCATCCAAGGCTGCGTCGACTCAGGCACTTGGAGTCCTCATCCTAAGAGCAACATCTCTATCCTATGTCGTCTCGGGAGTCGGAATGTAGTCCTGGGCTCACTTGTGCCTCGGCCCCTACATGTCTTCCTAGGCAGAACGTCATCTCGGGAGGTTACCAAGTTTTACCCGGTGACGGGATCAGTTCCGGAACGGTAGATGTTATGTTGGTCTGGCTCCTGGCCAGTAAGTTACGGGACGGGAGGTGACACTACTCAGTTCATGCCACCCTATACGCCGCCTTCCGTAGCATCCATTCGTCGATAGCAGAGCGTCTTACGCACCTATCGTCTAGCGGGAGATCGTAGACGAGTCGTCTTGCGGTCCTATACGCCGGTAGCGATTCGGTAGATCGGGAGGCGGGAGATGTTTGCGATGCTGTCATCAGCTGGTGGTCCGGTCCACCACGGGAGAGTGCACATCGGTATTCTGATTGGCACGGATGACGTCAGAGTTGTACCCTTGGAGGAAAGGGCCCGGGAGGTCCTCGTAGGTCGTCCTGGCTCAACTCGTCGGTATTTTCCCAGATCACATAAGAGAATATTCGGAACAACAACGAAAATTAGCTTAACATACGGAATATCTCTTATTTTAATTTAGCCTTGGTGATTCGTTTCGGTGTGCTGCAGTTTTCTAGATTATTGACGAAAAACGGGAGGAAATTCCGGGAGATTTGGGTGCCGTAGTAACGGGGCTGAAAACGCCACGTTACAACTCCCCTCCCCGTGGGGGAAGACCGAATAGGTCTTCAACCTTCGCTAACGAAAGAGAGGTCACGAATTGGCCGTACTTTAGAACTGAGTTACGTAAGTGTCTGGGCGTTGGTGATACTGGATCATGAAGATTCTGATGGTGGTCGGAAATACGGAAGCGGGAGGTTTAACGAACGAAATGTTCCAAAAGTCGCGGGCTGTTACCGGGAGCGATATAAATTTATTGTGTGCGGTGTCTTTTTCTTTTTATTTTTTTTTTGTTGACGAGAGCGGGAGATATATTTTTTTTCTGTTATGAATTCTCTGTTTTTTTCTTCTTTTTTTTTGTTGACGGGAGCGGGAGATATATTTTTTTCTGTTACGAATTCTCTGTTTTTTCCTTTTTTTTTTTTTTGTTGACGGGAGCGGGAGATATATTTTTTTCTGTTACGAATTCTCTGTTTTTTTCCTTTTTTTTTTTTTTTTGTTGACGGGAGCGGGAGATATATTTTTTTTGTTATGAATTCTCTTTTTTTTTCTTTTGGATTTCCCGTCTAGGGGACGCGTGAGGGTGGTCGGGAGGTGCGCGGGCGTTGCTGATTACGCCGGTAAAAGTCTTCTGCCCAGGCGTCATAGCAATCAGGGCACGCGGCTTTCGTATAGCCCGAGATGCCACAGCCCTTACAATAGACCGTCGGCGGGTTCGGTCGCCGAGCTGACAAGATTTTTCTTCTACGCTGACAGGCGTTTGTGGCGAAGGTACGCGATTCGGGGCCGTGGTCGGGATCGGTAGAGGGGTTGGTGGCGAGGTCGGTAGCGGTAGCGGTAGCGGGAGCGGTAGCGGTAGCGGGGTCGGTAGCGGTAGCGGGAGCGGGATTGGATCCTCGGCCAGGAATACGTCTATCTCCATGACGGTGGAATCGCCTGACTCGGGGGCGGTGACGGGTACGGGAGAGGTACGGTGTCCCGGTACTCCGGTTACGATCGGGAGGAAACTCGTAAGTTGCGTTTACGGTCTCGATAGGGTCCTCGTAAGGGCCTAGGTGAGCCAACGCCGGGCGTGGCTGGCGGGAGGAGGCATGAGGCCCACGGTAAGCGAGTTCGGGAACAAGACAGCGTTCGGGAGGTGGCGGAACCTGATAACGGGAGGTTGTTCCGTAACGCCATTCTACATTTCGGGCGAGGTGTTCCAACTCATCCAACTGTCTGACCTCGTCGCGACGAATTAGAATTTGATAACGCGGGAGTAAATTACGGTAGGAGTAATCAAGTTCCTCTTCTTCGGACCAGGCAGGTCTCAGACGATCGTAATATGCTCGCATGACGGTCAAATAATCAGCCACGGATTCGTGTTCGCCCTGGGTACGGCGACGGATTTCTGCCCGCAATTCGAACTGCAAATTGGGGCTGCTAAATCGATCACGCCACGCGTACTCAAAATCTTGAAAATCTCGCCAAGACGGACGTTTGGCCCGGAACCAATATAAGGCAATCCCCGAAAGGAAAAACGGGAGGCTATTTGGGATGTCGGAGTCCTGAAGGTTGAACAGGATCCTGCCTTCCTCTATCCGCAGTAAAAATGCTTCTGGGTCCTCATTGCGTGTCCCAGTGAATTTTAGATTCCATTTACGCATTGCCTCATAAGCGGCAATTGACTTTGGCGGGCGACCAGGCGAAGCGCGGGAGGGGGTCGCGTAGTGTTGTGAACCATACGGGCGAGAGTCGTGCGTTCTCGGATCAGGCCGAATCGGCGGTAGATTTTCGACAAGCGGCGGGAGAGGGGGTGATCCAGCCCTCGCATTGTGCGCGGTAGAATACAGGGCATGAGGTGATCGTCGTGGTTCGGCAAACGTCGGCGAAGTTCGCTCTGGGGCGATCAGCGGGGGTACGGTAGAATCGCGGTACTCGGGAGGGTCGGTATCGGCAGGGTTCGGTAGGTTTGAATTTTCTCCGTCTAGCACGGTGTGCGTAGATTGAGGGCTCTGATGTTCGTCCGGTACTCGGAGGGCTATCTGCGCGGGAGGTACGGGAGGTACGGGAGGTAGATCGCCGGGAGTAGGGGGGTCATCCATCGGTCCTTGTGGTGATTGACAACTACGGAGAAACCGATCGCGGGAGGGAGAAAGAGTTCCAACGGTTAAACGCGAGGTCTGTTGGCGCTGGGCGCGTAATTCGTCAGCTGTTGGCAAATAGATCCAAGCGTCCTTAGCAGGGGGCGACGACATAGACTTCGGGGGTCAGAAAAGTATCGCGGATAGCAACGACAAGGAAAACAGCGGTAGAGGTCGTATCGAAAGATATCGCGATGTTTACAGGCACTTGTCTGTCGCGGCCTTGTCCTTGATTGTTGTGCTCGAGAGATTTGAAATGTAACGGCCGGTAACGGGAGGAAGATCAGCGGCTACGATTTCGGTAGTGGAATTACCAAAGAAAATTCGCGGTTTCGGAAAGTCGAGAGATTTACAGAAAAAGATATTAATTAAGAAATGAATTAGAGTCGAGAGATTCTAACTGAATTTTTAACGGAATGAATTGGGGTCTGACTAAATTTTTTTAACGGAATTGTTGTTGTCTGGTGTTCGAAATCAACCCTTTTTGGGCGGAATGAATTGGGGTCTGACTAAATTTTTTAACGGAATTGTTGTTGTCTGATGTTCGAAATCAACCCTTTTTGGGCCCCGCGTTGGGCGCCAGTTGCAACGTGGCTTTTTTAAACACAGATCACCCTTTTTAGCGGCCCCACATTGGGCACCACTTGCGACGTAGAAGGTTTTCTATTTTCCCCCAGGCGGGTTGGACCCGGGAAAAACCCACGTGCCTTCGGCGCGATCTGTACGAAACTGAAAACGGAAAACGGAACTGAAAACGGAAAACGGAACGGAAAGATTGTTGGGCGCCAGACGCGTGTCGCGTCACTTAACGAAATAACAAAAACTTACGGAAGAAACGAATACAGATCCGGCGGAGTGGCTGGCTAGGCACAGGCTGTTCAACAGCGAAATAAATGGTAGAGTGGCGTGGATCCACAACAACAATTCGGGCACAAATAAAAACGATAACGTAACGTAATTTCGGGAGACTGTATTTTAACAAATTCGGTAGGAAATACAGAATCGGTAGATTTACAATAGGTCGGGAGTAACAAAATATAATTCGTTTAACGGTAGCGGGAGATTATTTACGGGAGTACAGAATTATAATTTCGATATTCGAAAGGCCTACGGGAGTTTTACTGATTCTTTTACAAGTTATCCGAATGAGCGATAATTACGAACGGGAGAAAAGGCGCGGTTTTACACGGAGCGCTTTTCCGTGGCTACTCTACGGTAACAGACGATAGATTTTCCAAATAGAACGGGACCGTAACGTAACGCAAGATTTACCGTAGGGGTAACAGATTACCCAAAAAATGACAAATTAAATACGGGAGAAAATATTACATAAATTATAACAAAATACCATACAGCATCACCAAATATCACCAAGGCTTTCCTTAACGTATTACTTAAATTTTTCTTAATAACTCAACGTACTAAATGATACCCCGTGCAGCAAATGCACGGGAGAAACGGTAGAAGACCAAATAAATGCTCCGAGAGCGAAAATACAAAAACGTACGGTAACGGAATTCAGCCACGAGGTAAACCGGGAGGAATTACAAAATTGCCCAAAAACCGAAAAACGTAACGGACCGGACCGTACCAAATTGCGGTGGGGCGCGTTCCCACCGACTTATCAAATACTGGATGCAGTGGGCCTTTAACCACTGACTTACACTCCTAAATAAACTGGATGCAGTGGGTCTTTCACCACTGACTTACACTCTAAATAACGGATGCAGTGGGTCTTTCACCACTGACTTACACTCTAAATAACGGATGCAGTGGGTCTTTCACCACTGACTTACACTCTGACAATAAAACAAAATACGAAATATTCTAGGCAATTTGCAATCCCCCACGTGGCTACTTCGTGCCTCTCTCTGAAGGTGGAAAACCTTACCTTAACGGAAGGAGTTCGGCACCCACTGACTCTAACTTTAATACAATTATTTAACGGATTCTAGCTTTAATTATACTGTAGCTAAGGGGCGGATGGGAGTGAATCTAAATAACAACGGTAGCGGTAGTATCGGGTGAAAACGGTAGCGGTAGACGGTAGATTTGGGAAAGCGGCCAAGGAGGATCTGAATTGGTGAGGAAGGATCTAACCAAAACGTCCTGTCTGTTGGACGGTATCTCGCAGAGTAGGACGAGTTGAGCGCCGGTGTCCAGGATCTTCTTACTCGGAAATCGTCCGGATTGGCGATTCCCTCTCCTAATTAGGCCACAGGTGTAGGGCGCAATTCTTCAGTTGACAATTGAATTTGCCTATTCGGCGCCTCTCCTCTCCTCTGACGTCATCATCCATGCTTCCTCATCGGCCGCGCTCGCTTTTGAGTACTGACCGGCTGGCTGTCTGCGTTCAGAAGGCCATCCAAGGCTGCGTCGACTCAGGCACTTGGAGTCCTCATCCTAAGAGCAACATCTCTATCCTATGTCGTCTCGGGAGTCGGAATGTAGTCCTGGGCTCACTTGTGCCTCGGCCCCTACATGTCTTCCTAGGCAGAACGTCATCTCGGGAGGTTACCAAGTTTTACCCGGTGACGGGATCAGTTCCGGAACGGTAGATGTTATGTTGGTCTGGCTCCTGGCCAGTAAGTTACGGGACGGGAGGTGACACTACTCAGTTCATGCCACCCTATACGCCGCCTTCCGTAGCATCCATTCGTCGATAGCAGAGCGTCTTACGCACCTATCGTCTAGCGGGAGATCGTAGACGAGTCGTCTTGCGGTCCTATACGCCGGTAGCGATTCGGTAGATCGGGAGGCGGGAGATGTTTGCGATGCTGTCATCAGCTGGTGGTCCGGTCCACCACGGGAGAGTGCACATCGGTATTCTGATTGGCACGGATGACGTCAGAGTTGTACCCTTGGAGGAAAGGGCCCGGGAGGTCCTCGTAGGTCGTCCTGGCTCAACTCGTCGGTATTTTCCCAGATCACATAAGAGAATATTCGGAACAACAACGAAAATTAGCTTAACATACGGAATATCTCTTATTTTAATTTAGCCTTGGTGATTCGTTTCGGTGTGCTGCAGTTTTCTAGATTATTGACGAAAAACGGGAGGAAATTCCGGGAGATTTGGGTGCCGTAGTAACGGGGCTGAAAACGCCACGTTACAACGTATATACCTATCAATGTGAATGTACACAATTCCCTTTCTATATGCACCACACACGAACGAGCTTACACATGCAAGCGCGAAACTACAATTATCACGATATGATATTTAATTTACTTGTTGGTTCAAGTACACAAACTGATACAGAAACAACATACAATGTAATTATACATGAGAATATGTACTCAATATTATGCGTATCTACGTACGATTGACGTGCGAGATTCGTTAATTTTTTTTCCGATCAATTGGTGGTAATTTTTCAATATTCAAATGTTTGAAAGTATAACGTGTACACCCTGTAAATATATAGACAGGTTTAAATGATAGGAGGGAACATAATTTGACATAAACCACCCGGCCTACATGTATATGTATATATACATATATTTACGTACGTACTCGTACATGTATATATTTACGGCGATAAACAGAAACGCTATCTTGTCTATTGTTAAAACTAGAGCGAACTTTATCCCGCACATGGTATAGTATGTACGTAAGTACTGTATAGGTATAAGTACGAAGATACAATAGGTGTATCTACAGGTATACGGAGGTACACGTACGTATGTACGTACGTACGTAGCGCAGCAAAGCGAAAAGTTGAGGGTTCGCTGGAAGGCTTTGGTTTTTCGAAGCCGATTTAGTCGGAGGCGATACGCTTATACCGCAGATATTTTTACGGAGACAACTCCCGTGTTATACCCACCCCGTGTAAGTCGAGTACATACGCCGGGATATTCAGGTACACGAGGTATACCGTGCAAGTTGAAAGCATGGCAGCGAGGAACGTATACATATACCGTATACCGCGTACGAAAAGCCTTTCCAATTGGTCCCGAGGAACAAATATGTAAATCACATATTTTTCCGGAGAGAAGGGGGTGTTATTTTCCCGAGAGGTCCAAGTGTTCCATACTTTCATGCGCTACGCGATAAAAATGGGCGTCGCGACTTTGCGTATACAGATATACCTACGCCGCAACGTATTACGTATGTACGTACGTACCTACGTATACGACGTCGCTGTATAACCTTAACCCCCCAGGGCCCCGTGGGTCGCACGCGATTCAATTTAATATATAAGAAGAAAACCTCGCTCCTTTTCCGCGCGTTGTCCGAAGAAGGAGCAAATTATTCCAGCCCCGCACGTCTCGGAGGGTATAATAAGGAACGATGACCTTTTTTCCCTCTATTTTTCAACCACCCCGCAAACAGCTCGCCCTGCGGATCAATGCGATGAAGATCAATCGCGAAATTTACCCCGTCGAAAAAACAGCGTGTAGGATATCACATGTGAGTACGTACGTTACGTTCGGAGACACACACGTATACACGTACGTACTCGATCGACTATATACGCGAGATAAGGAAGAATTTGTATTGGTGCGATTTTTTAAAACAATTTCCTCGTAAATTTTCGAACCGGTCGGCAGGTCGGTCAAACATTCCGTCGGAAACACCGATTGTAAAGGGAGATTGTAGAGCGTAACAGGAACCGGTGTAGTAGTTACCGGACGGAAATGACCAAATTCCCTACCTGGAAGGAACTGGGAAAGGACAAATTAGGAGAGAAAGGCCGACGGAACCACCGCCCCACGACGCCCCGAGGAAGCTAAGTACTGATTTGATTCCGAGGATAAATAGGACAGCACCCGAGCAGAATCTTTGAATTGCGACGATCGCCGTCTTCGCTAATCTCATCGGCAACATGAAATTCCTGCGGAGTACGACGGTGAGTTAGTCAATAAGTACGTGCGTGTACCCTACCTGTGCACAGGGTCCAAAGTTAAATCGAAGAAAATTGGGCGGATTTAATTTTTTGTTTGTTTTCTCCTCGTCCCATTATTCGTCCGCATTACTTTGCTTTTTATTCGTGTTTTATTTTTTCAATTCACCGCACGTTCAAAACGGCTAATCTAAGCGAAAGTTTTTCACTCCCCTTTTGCATACACCGTCTGTATACTGGAAGCACCCGCGCACGGGTTGTGTTATATCTACGGTAGTGTGTGGTCAGCGCTTTTCGTATAATATTGTGCAAAGTCATAGTAATATAAAGTTGGAGCAGGGTTGTTTCACCTCCAACTCAACCTGTACAAGTACACGTGTCTACATACCAGTTCAAACATTTCCCGAGACGAGGTAAAATATTGGAAATTTCGAACGCGTTGGTTATCCGAAATATCGCGAATGTACACCGTAATGCATATACTTGTAAAAAATAGAACGTTCGAACACATGTTATACATTCTATGTATCGTCATGAAATATGTATGTACAGTAAAGCTGATATTTCAAATCTATATGCGCTGAGTAATTTACGACATGGGATAACAATGGGTTATATACCAGCCAGTGAAATATTTTTTGAAAAACGAACTACATAGGTATACATGTATCCTTGATATACTGAACTATATAAATGGTTTTTGCGATAGCCAATTACCGTGCACAGCCGCGTGATTCGGTCGAAATTGAAAATTGATTACCGTCAGAGAAACCTACACGTATGGTTGGGCGAGAGAAAAATATTAATTATTATTATTCACGAAAACGACTCGTTATTCTTGACGCTTCGAATCAACATTAAATACCTACGAAAACCTCGTACTCGAGAATACAAATTTTCGAAATAGCGAACGGGTGACGATAATCTAAAGGCGACATCGCGTCGCCGTATATCTGTGCGAGTGTTATAGGTGCGTTCTGATGTTCTGTTACGGCGTGGGTGCCTAAAAAGAATGTTGATTTTAAGATTATCCTCATGTCTGTAGCGAGTTGATTTCCATTATATCGAGTCTCGCGCGAATGGCTTTACGAATGGGTGCGGTGAGCTTAGAACCATTGGCGTGTCGGTTCCGGTACCAGGGTACGCTTAAAGTGGAAGAACGTCGCGAGCCCAAAATATCTGTTCAACGAAGAGTCTCGCAGCCGTTGAGTCTACAATTCGGTCTATAATAGGAAATTCTCAAATGGCAACGGTACGACTCGGTGGGGTATTTGGCAAATTTATACTTCACTCGGGTTGACGACCGAGAAATTTTTCAAAGGTCGAACCTCGGGTCGAACACTGTGAAAAATGCTTGTTTACGATCGCACGAACAGCGCGTCTCCTTTCCTTATTGTTCGATTATAAATATGCATGAAAAATTGTTTTCTGAAATTGAACGAAACACTTTTTATCCAATTCCAGACGGTTTTGCTGCTTACACTCTGCGTGAGCGTTAATTCCAGCAGCAGCGGTGGAATCAGCAGCAGGAGTAGCGGCAGCGATGCCAACGACCCCCGAGAGGATCTAACAATAAGCGGTGGTGCTGAGGTCGGTCGAGATGGTAGAGAGACCGGTACCGCCGAGGAAAGCTCGTCTGGTTCTTTAACGCAACTGAAGCAATCCAAGCGCGGAATTTATTATCACGGTGGGTACGGAGGTCACGAAGGTCTCCATCACGGGGGTCACGGGGTTTACGGAGGTCACGGCGGCAATCATCACGGTTTATACGGATACGGAGGTGGTCACGGGGGCTACGGATACGGAGGATACGGATACGGCGGGGGATACGGATACGGAGGCGGTTTAGGGGGCTATGGATCCGGATCATTTTATCAGGGCTACACCGCTGTTCCAGTGCCTCAACCGGTCCCGGTACCCGTTCCCGTTCCCGTAACGAGACACGTCCCAGTCGCCAAACCAGTACCCGTGCCGGTACCGGTGCCGGTGGTGGTCCACCGTCACGTACCCTTCCCGGTAACAGTCAATCGCGCAGTTCCCGTTCCAGTGCCAGTTCCGCACCCGGTCGCGGTACCCGTTCCCATTCACTACGCCCCCTACTACGCCGGTGATTTTGCTAGCTACGGAGGTGGCTACGGAAGTGGCTTCGGAAGTGGCTTCGGTCACAGTGCCTACGGATACGGTGGTCACGGAGCACACGGACATCACCACCATCACTTCAAGTCGCATCATCATTAGCCCGCGCACCCCTCATTTTGGCAAGAATTTATAACCGTCCGCTTAGGTGACACTATACTACGACTTATTTCACTTGTATGATATTATTATGTATATGTGTATATGTTATTGTCTATATAAATGTATATAAAAGTGCTCGAATGTGCACTGGTGCAGCTATTAATGCCATTTGTTTTCAAAAACTATACTCGTCGTGGTTTTTTGTTTTTTTTTTCTTTCTTTCTTTTCTTTCCCCCTGTCTACAAAACTCGATGCCATTGTCCGTAGGCTACGAACGTGTCTAATTGCGTTTTGAAGAGTCTGAAAGTCACCGTGAAAGCTGTGCATATAATGGGCATGCAGGTGCAGGTGGCGGTGGTGCAGATCAACCCGGTTCAGTCGAGAAGCACTTGTTATTTTTTTCCTCCTCGGTTGTTGGTACCGGTGAAAAATTTGTGAGAAAGTAGGAAATTAATGCTTTAGAACAAATTACATCAGCAAGTTGAAGACTGAGGAAAAAAAAGACAAAAAAATGGCGGTATTATAGGGGTATGTATAACACTACGAATCCAGAAATATACGAGGATTATACAGGGCTAATGAAGGAGCACTCTCCCGGCGAACTGAAAAATTAGAACGATGCTTGAAACACACCAATGTAAATTGGAGGTTTACGCTATATAGGGATAAAAGGTAGAACTGCACGTCGCAGTTTATAGGTGGGGTGAACGGTGTACGTTGCATTCCAAATTCATCGAAGCCTGCTACAGTTATGGTCGCCTTTCACTTGTACCGTGCATTTTCCAACAACTTGAACCGGCGGCAAAAAGAGACCTGAATTGTCGAAGTTGGATCCGATCGTTATTCGCTGTACTTGCTGCACCTCGAATGCAGTCGGAGTTTTCTTTTTCACAATTGTATGCAACATAGGTAGACGTAGGTATATGCGACATATAATAATAACTTGGTTTGAAATAATGAAAATAAACGAGAGCTGTCTTCGTATAGGAGTCGAAAAATGGTGAATCGAGGGTACGTCGTATCGGTTTTTCGAGCGATGTTCACCAACAGCCATCGCGTTTTGTCTTTTGTACACTGGTATACGCGTGTACAATATACATGCCAGCTGCAAAAAAAGTGCCTATACAGGATCTCTCACCGTATCCATATATCGATGCATGAATTCCAGCCACACTTTATACAGAAAAACTCTTTGAAAAAGGAAGGTAAGCAAAAGAAAAGCTCCGTGGGGACGAAACTGTAATCAGAATAAATTATACGTTCATAGGTATACCTTCTGCGAGCTGCAGTAGCGACACAAGATCCGGCTAACCAACGAGCGGAGCTGTTGAGAGATTAATTTACTTTTACCGTGACGTGTACCTAGGTATGTACTATATATATATGTACAATATACTAAAGCCTTAACCGAGGTAAATAATTCTGAGGAGTATAAAACTAGATTTATAATTGGCGTAGAAAATCGCGGTGGGTATATATATTTTCGCCTTATATCCTTTGAGTTGCTGCGTTGCTGGTTTCGGAACATCGCGACAAATATACCTGTATCCACAGATTTTACACCGTGTAACCAACGTCGTAACATCGTATATGAATAAAGTATATAAAACACATACATCGACGATCGGTAGGCACTTTATTTTCCCAGAGGCTCTATAAACATGAAAACCAAATTTCCTGCTCACAACAGTATCCTTGGAACTTCGATTCACCTCCGGTCCCTTATCGTGTACTCCCTCCATAGCATGGTTAAACTCAAGCGAACCAATACATCTTAAAAAAAACTCGCGGTTTTATTTTCTCTCGACATAATATCGTCAGATTTTCGTAAAACTCTTGGGTCCTAAAATCATAGACCTTCGCTACCAATACTATATATATACATTCGAAGATCGATCATCGCGTCACTTCGATATTCCAGATTTCGGATGATACTTAATTCTATATATTTGGCCTCCTCTGATCACCAGCCCGTTAATTCACCAACTGCGTAACTTGTGCATCAATAACGCGATTCTGCATACATGTATTATAGGTACATACACACATACGTAACATAGAACGTGTCGGAAAGCTCAGTTGCTCGCGTATAAGCCTTTGACAAGGCCATGTGTGCTACTGCAGATATACACGCTACACGGTTCGTGTCCGTCTTCGTGTTCACGAATAACGGGAATCGCTAATTTCTGCAAGCACATGAGCTTCTGAAATGTGATAATCTCATGATCTCTGCGGTAACAGCATCTCGCTGGTTTCTCGATACACACGTATCCGAAGAACAATGAACACACGTATAAAGGTGAACGAATTCATCAGATATCCGTAATAACCATTATCTTACAATATTACCGCAGCGATAGAGAGCCTGGGAGGGAGAGAAGAAACAGGTGAATGCACGTTTAAGTTGGTTGAGAGAAAGGTTTACAGTAGATGTTGGTGTACATAGTTATATATATATATATATCGGTCTAGTACCGGCCAAGAATATCCCGTCCATTCATCCGGGAGATACAACAGGCCCAGCCAGCGCCTGAGCTATACAGTGATTGGCTAGCCAACAAAATCCAGAGAGAGGAGGTGAGGGTTGTCGGGTAGAGAAGAAGGTGCTAGCGAGGAGTCAAGCTTGGACAGTTTCAAGTTCAATATTGTAGCGCAAGCGCGAGCTTGCCAACTCCGAGTGCGTGAGAGTCTGCAAGCTCAGAAGGTTTTAAGTGCGTGCGTTTATATAGATATATGTATACATCCCTATATCTATACACTTATACATACGTACGCTGCGCACGCAGAAGGGCTGCGATAGCAACCCCCGTACCTAAAGGTTTATATATTACTGTATACCTACGTATTTTCTCAAATACCAATGCATTTGCACATGGCGTGTACGTGGAAAAAAAGTCGGAGAAGTGAGCTTTCAAATCGGGTACACGTATAGTAAAGAAATGGGAAAAAAGGAAAAAAGTTAAAAAAAAAAGAAAACCATGTGAAGTTGGTGCGATATGCATGTAGATACATGTACACATATATACCCATACATGTATATACAACAAACACTTCTATAAGAGCAGACCCATGCAGTTGAACAGATAGTTAGACCGGCGAAGATATATGTGTATACCACACAGACTAAACTTGACTGTCTGTTACACCTCGAATTACTAGTAGGTATACCTAACCCGCGTGGAGATCAAATATCTTGCACGTTTGGCTGTCCGCTATTTTTTTTCCTTTTTCTTTTTGCATTTGTGATTGTAAAATGCGGTTTATTCTCAACGATCGTTCTACAAAATCAGACCAATGGCGTTACAGGGTATACATGTATATGTAGTTATATAGATTTCGGTTGAAAAACAGTAAGGCGAACTTTTTGGAATTTATCCTTGCCCGATGTATTAAATTATTTTGACGAGTCGATGGCGTATATCCTTTGACTTATATTATACACGCGGCCACGATCATATCCGCAGTATGTTGTAACACGAGGCGAGTGACACAGCGCGTAAAATTCTTTTGAATCACGAATGAAATCGAAACTTGAGCGGCGTAGCTATAACGTGTAGTACAATGCGTATGAATATACGAGTATATACACCAGGGTGATTTTTTTTTTTTCGACTATTCCTATTTTTTCAGTCCCCGCACCTGAAATTTTGTTCAATATGTCGAAAAAGAAATTCTCTGCGAATTTTTTCAACCCTCAATATTAATTCCAAGTACTAGCTCTCCCAGAGGTCGGAAAGATTCTCCATTTAAAATACACGTAAATTGAAAGTTTTTCTTTTTAAAATTCCATAACTCTGAGGCATTTTATGATATCGCATTAATTTTGGTCGAAATTTATGCGGAATTGAACGATGTTCAAAAGTGTCCAGGATGGCATAAGTGTAACCTACACTGGTGAGATCGTACGGGTCGTTGAAGTTGATTTGTACCCAAAGTTCTCGTGTTTTTCGCTGATATTTCCGAAATGGTCAACTTTACAGAAAAATTGCAAAGAAACAATTTGTTGGAGATCTAAATTTTCTCCAGAAAAGGTCTTTTACACCTAACAATGAATGCTTCGATTAATATTTCTTAAGATATTGGAGTTTAACTTACTTGTGATACAAAAATTTTTATGCCTTTTATATACCGCTGAGTTATAGAATTTGGAACTTTTGAATTTGAAACTTTTAATTTATGTCTATTTCAAGTTGAATATCTTTCCGCCGTCTGGAAAAGTATACTTAGGATTAATATTAAGGGCTACGATTTTCGGGGAAATTCTTTTTCGATATATCGAAAAAAAATTTCAGGATCCGACTGAAAAAAGTATCACCTTAATATAGACACAAATATGATAGCGGAATGGTTACAAAGAAAATACAACGTGCTCCGTGTGGTGCAGGTTCTGGTTGAACAAACGTTGCGACGAATCCCATCCATCGCGACCACACATCCAAAGGCAATAATATAACCTACAGCCGCGATATCTGAAGCCCTAAGAAACGCTGCTGATGCTTTTTCAGTTCGATACAGCTGTAGTGAGAGCGACTTTTATATCTTCGTTTTTTTTTTCGTTTTTGTATTTTTTTTCTCAACCGTGAGCAGCTCTATGGTCTAGTTGGTTAAACAAAAATAATAATAAACATATATATCACGCGATACAAAAAGAAGTTATAATATCAAATATATATAATAACGTCATAATAAGCAAAACTTCTGCTGCCGCTGCTGCTGTACCTACAGTGACGTAATCATTCAATTAACTGTTAGCTATTTTGCTAAATGAAAATATTAACAAATCGTGACGTAGTTTCTAATTACACGAGAACACCGCGACAAAACTCCAACTAATTAATTAAAGCGAGGCGAAAATTAAAATATAAATAAACAAATAAGACGTTCAATTAGTAAAGCCGATTATATAATATCGGCACATACGGATATAATCACGTGTGTGGAGCAGGTTTTTCCACCAGAGCTGCTGGTACTCCGAATGTACGACCGATACGCGATTGGATGGCGAAAAAAAGAATTGGAATAAAAAATTCAAACGGCATGTATATCACGCAAGTGTAAAATATTTATTTATCGATATAGGTATAACACGCTGCGGCCACGTCCGCGGTATGTAGATATTATAATCTAAACATTTTTGGAGTTTTTTTTTTCATACGCATATACATGATTCATCCGTGCGTATGTACGTACGTAAAATTGAATTCCCGTCTGTCGGATGTAGGGTATGTCATAGGAAAATAACACAGCTGCTCGATGATACGAACTCACTCGACGCTTCTTGAAGATTCTGCACAACAACGATCACTGTACGATAGTATACCTATGATAGAACGGTACGAGAACTTTGGCCCAGAAGTGTTAACAAAGTTCTTGCTGTCTATTGCTAACACGTTACATCAGTGAACATAATGACGTGAAGGTTACAGAATTATAAGCCGATTGCAAAATCCTCTGGTAACTCGCTCAATGTCGTGGTCGTTCAAACATATAGGTATTATGCATACTATACAAAATATGCGTTACGTAATAAATCTCTCTACGTGCCTTTATGTATGAAAACAAAGAGCCAACTAATTGTGAGTAGTAGACGAGCTAGTAGATTATTCTGCGAGTGTTTTTCATTGAAATTTACGAATTAATTTTGCCGATGCTCGTGTATCAGCCCATTCATTGATTTCGAGTAGATCGGTGTAATAGCATATGACCATCACTTTTATCACAACAATATAACCCTCCCACGTATGGTTGACCGGATTATTGTGCATTATGTAGAGACATGGAAATGTAGGTATATAGGTATATACAAGAGAAAATATACAAAAATTACCATAACATAATATGCTCAGGGATTAAATATTATTATAGAATATTATTTCTGTCATGAGAGAGACGTCCATGATACCTACATCGGCCAACGATCAATTATTAATCCATTCATCACATTCTGCGTATCTGACGATAAAAGTTGGCGGATATATTAATATCTGCTCGAAAATTATTTCACCCGTGGCTTCATCACTTGTTTTAGTATTTATTTATTTTTTTAAATTCGTGTTCTTTATATTTTCCAGACGTGTGTTAGATGATAGTTTATTTTTTCGTTTCTTTCAATATTTTATCCCGAAGTGAATTTGGAAATTTGCGGGAGTCCCTCTCGACACACCGCCCAAGCAGTTAGGTAGCTCGAATCGGCTCATTTTTTCTAGTAATGGATAAAGAAAAAGCTACTCCGCTAAAACTCCTGAGACAAAATACGCGAGGTAAGAGTAGGATATAAGCTCACGCAGGAGCTGGGGAAAGTAATGTATGAGCTTGAGCTCCTTCCCCCTTCCGCAGCCTCTGGTTGGTAAGTCGTGCAGAAGGTTCGCCTCTTCGACGAATAGAAAACCGTCTAGGCGGAGTAATTGAAAATATGGTCATGTGCCAGCCACCCGGAAACAAAGATAAATAAATCAACCGCTGATGTATACATATATAGATCCCACAAAATGAGAGCCATAAGATACCGCGAGATAAGGTAACGTGAAGCAACTAATCAACATTCCGTCTATCCCTATGTGTATCCCGACCCGACAACATATACATATGTACCGCATAAAGTGATATACCCGAAAAAATATATAGTATACTTATCGGGCGTTGAAATTTTTCTCCAAGATATTATTCCAGATTCAACCGTCTATATAAATAACGTTGTCGCAATAACAGCGTAAGTTGATATAATTTCAAATTTTACTTAAATGTTCGTAAAGGATTAGCTAGAAAAGTTCTCTTCTATGCTGCGGTATATCCTCTGAAGCATTATACCTCTACCCAGTTATAATCTTCGTACATTTTTTTCATACCTATGAGAATTGAAAATCCTAAAACCGTACAACTTTAGGAGGAAGTAGTCGAGATTAAACCCGAGACTGTACTCCGGACCGGCGAGATACCTATACCACTCGCTCACGTCGTGGAGAAAAGGAAAAGATTCTCCAAGCGCTGAGTGAAACGTGTCCTTGGAGAGGATCTGACGAAGGAGAAAGGGGAGAGGAAAGTGGAGGATCGAGCGGGACACGAAGCTGAGACCAGAATGGAAGGTGTACGTATATACGTATGGGTATATCTATATGTATATGCGTATGCGTATACGTATATCCGCGAGAAGAAAGAGGGAGAACGTCTACAGTATGTGCACACGGAGGAATTGCTAAGAAAATGCGATGGAAGGTAGTCTGAATCGCACGTGCTCGCTGTAAAGCTTTCACGCAATTATGCGAGCTCCTCTTTACACTCTTTGAAGATTCTGCAAAGCTTCTTTCTTCTTACCATGTACAGTCAGACTGCGAGCCAATGCAACATTCGCGATGCCATGCTGCACCGCGCACGAAGTATATCCCATTCGAAATTCTGTTATAACAGGCGCTGCCAAGGGTGCGCAACGAGAAATAACGCGTGACTCGAACAAATACTCCATGATTAGGAATCGATGGATGCAGATATAGCTGTATATGTATGTGTATCATAGGTTTTTATATTCTTCAAGTTAGCTGCAATCTCATTTTATACCTACTACACGAGGCTCTATAAAAGTATAAGAAGTATCGTAGGTTGAATCTCATAAAAATTTAAATAAGACCGTGCTTGCTTCAGCGGGAGGCTGTAGCGAATTTCTGAAGGCATCATTTTAATTGCACCCCGGTTGTCCTTACCCAATGCTTACCCCGATTTTATAGGCCACACCGCCGCGTTCCTGAGAATATCTCCTTAGGGGCAAATACGAAGTTATCGCTTTTGTCTTTCAAATTTTTATTCATTTACTTGTTTTGTTTCGTTGTTTTATTTGAAGCATAAACGTGGCGTTAAGGCACGCTGGTGCAAGTTAAATGTCATTCTGGGTATAACGTGAGTTCGTCGGACGATACGAAAAAAAGTGGATGAAGACCAAAAAAAGCGAATTGAGGAACGGGAGACATAATTTTTGCGGACCCAACGAGGCGCGTACGTTCGTGGGTATCGAAATAGGTAATGCAGATGCACGTGTCTTTTTTCACGGTAGAACAAACACGAGGGCACCCCGCATGACGAGGAATTGGTATCTCCTTGAAACGACCAACCCTCCCGTATATGTCGTAAGGGAAAGTGTGGAACTTCGAAGATGAGAGCTTATTATAAGCCCCCGTAGCTGTGTAAAATATTGTTAAAGATAATAGCGACGTTAATTTGATACGTGAAGCACAACCGGGGTTTCCCACGCGCACCTAATGCTCCGAGGCTCGTTTCGTCGGTGTAACGCTTGTTTCATGGTGTTGACCACCACGCATACCCACACCCAGCAATCTTCTAGGGGGGCCAGAGTACACAACACAAAGGGCCAAAAAACGAAGGCAAGGGTATCAGGTGCGGTATCTATCCATATACCACTTCATACCCTACACCCAGCGCTGCCTACACCATGTGTATAGGTGTACGCACTCGTTCTTTTTACATCGGGTTGATTACGTGCGTCAGTTGCGATCACTCGCTGATGTGCTTGCGATGTGTAGATAAACGAAGAGGTATGGGGTAAATATTATACCGTGCACATGGTGTAAACGAAAATGAACGCGTTCGTCGATCAACCTATCCAGGGCTAACGAGTTTCCGACTCGAATCTCTGTGTATTAAAGTTGACCGAAGTACAAGTTGTACAGACGTTTGTTTGACGCTCACCTGTAGTTTGTTGATGGTAGTAGTTGCATTCGGCGCACACAGGGTGATGTTGGTTCTCGACCTCTTCCATATCCCCCTCCTCGCAAACGTCCTTGTATCCCTCCGGCGGGCTGAGCGTTTCTTGCTGCTGTTGGTGTTGTTTCTGCTGTTGCTGCTGGATCCTGAGGGGTGTAACAACCCCCTCGATCGACCCTCGGCTCGAACCATCCTCCATGGGGGTACCCCCTTGGTGAACGTTAATACCCTCGGCGCCGCTAAACACCTGTTCATGCCCCCCTCCAGTTTCGGTTTCGACTGGACGACCACCACCAGCGAATTGTAGATTTAATTCAGCTCTACACTCCTTGCAGTTTCCCAATCTTATCATTTCATGTTCTTGACAACAGCAGTCGCACTCTTCCTCGTAGTCCGCGCAACATTCTTCTTTTATTAGAATGATGTAATCAGCTGCGAAGAACTCATTAAGCTTTTCGTTTATCACCACCCGATTCTTCTGCCCCTTTGGTTTTGTCTGTCCGGGCTTCTTCAGCAACGACTTCAACGACTTTAACGACTTCGGAGCCTTTGGCATCTCCGACGAAGACCCGCTACTACCGTGTTCTTTCATTTTATATAATATATCTACACGTACAATTAATTAAGGATAATTAGGTAGTAGCTCGATTGAATATCCGAACGCTGTGAACGGCACGACCTCCTCAATCTGCTAACGAGTCTATACCTATAGTGTAGTCGTTCGCGCCGCACAACACTAGCGTAGAATGCTGTTTATGGCATACGTGTACGCAAAACGATCTTCTTGCACACTCGTCAGCGATTATGTACTGGTAAAAACATCAAAGGTATACCGTGTAGTAAATAATAATACAGTTATATACTCTTTCCAATGATTCACAATTGATAAACTGATTTCATCAATGAATATTAAAACGCGAATACCTAATGTGTGTATATATTTTGAATGTAGACAAACGTGAGAGTTTCGTAATTTAGTATACTTTTTTATATATTTTATATATTTTACGCTGGCAAATATATATATAAACTCTCATAAACAATCAATCGCGTTTCTATTTATTTATTTTTTTTTAATTTCGTTCAAAAATTAACGATAGTTTAAAATCTATGAACTCTAACAAACGTAGCTTGGGGTAAATCATGGTAGCTTTTTCCGTCTCATAATTTTCTTGGCAATAATAACATTAAATCTTTGTTGATAAAATTATTATTATCAAGCGCGGAAAAATCGCGACAGATATTTCCACTAACTCCCGCATTCCGCCATAACGAACAAACACCATCCTATTCCACCTTCGAAACGTCGCATATCGATCTATCTCCTCTGACCGGCGTGGGCGTACGATTGAACAACCCCGCTTTACCGTACCCAACTCACATTTCCACGATTGCAAACGCACTTAAGTCCTAACTAAGGACCTGACATAAGCAGCTGTCAGATGAGGTCCTACGGAACTCCCGTACCTGGCAACTTGTCGTTGCACACTGCCGAATCCAGGCCAGTCACTCGAGCAACGCGCTGGAGTCGACTCCGAGCGGCCGAAACCGACTGGAGCGCAAGTACCGAACATAGACATAGAACATACTGAAGGGAGTTTTCTCCACGCCATCGCTGGCGACGAACTACGGAGAAGCCGTGAACTAGGTTCTGGCAAACGCCAACCATCTCTGCTCTGCTCATAAGTTCACTTGGGATCTGGAACCGTTGAGTGTAGGTACATCTACCCTCGACCTTTGACGCTCAACGCTAAAACCTTTGCCCCGTTTTTTGCCTACATTAGGCTACATTTGCTTGTGGTTCAACCGCTGTTTCATTTGGCTTATACAATATCGCTGTAGATTCGCTTAACCTTCTGTACGTTTGGTCACTATCCATGTTTATTTCGCCAGGTGATTTTCCCACAAAAGTCGCGAAAAATGGCGCATTTCAGAATATTGGCTGAGGGGTTGGAACAACCGAAGTGAACTTAGCCCTTCGTTATATACCATTTGAAAAAAAAATGTTGTCATCGATCATCCGCCGTATGCCAATGTTTGCCCATGTTTGCCATCGATTGTCCTCCGTTTGCCAATGTTTGGCATTGATTGTCCCCCGTTTTCCATTGACTGTCCTCCGTTTGCCAATGTTTGCCATTGACTGTCCACCGTTTGCCATCGATTGTCCTCCGTTTGCCAATGTTCGCCATTGACTGTCCGCCGTTTGCCATCGATTGTCCTCCGTTTGCCATCGATTGTCCTCCGATTGCCATCGATTGTCCTCCGTTTGCCAATGTTTTCCATTGACTGTCCTTCGTTTGCCAATGTTTGCCATCAATTGTCCTCCGTTGGCCAATGTTTGCCATTGACTGTCCACCGTTTGCCATCAATTGTCCTCCGTTTGCCAATGTTCGCCATTGACTGTCCTCCGTTTGCCATCGATTGTCCTCCGTTTGCCAATGTTCGCCATTGACTGTCCTCCGTTTGCCATCGATTGTCCTCCGTTTGCCAATGTTCGCCATTGACTGTCCACCGTTTGCCATCGATTGTCCTCCGTTTGCCAATGTTCGCCATTGACTGTCCACCGTTTGCCATCGATTGTCCTCCGTTTGCCAATGTTTGCCATTGACTGTCCACCGTTTGCCATCGATTGTCCTCCGTTTGCCATCGATTGTCCTCCGTTTGCCATCGATTGACCTCCTTTTGCCAATGTTCGCCATTGACTGTCCACCATTTGCCATCGATTGTCCTCCGTTTGCCAATGTTTGCCATCAATTGTCCTCCGTTTGCCAATGTTTGCCATTGACTGTCCACCGTTTGCCATCAATTGTCCTCCGTTTGCCAATGTTTGCCATTGACTGTCCACCGTTTGCCATCGATTGTCCTCCGTTTGCCATCGATTGTCCTCCGTTTGCCATCGATTGACCTCCTTTTGCCAATGTTCGCCATTGACTGTCCACCGTTTGCCATCGATTGACCTCCGTTTGCCAATGTTCGCCATTGACTGTCCACCGTTTGCCATCGATTGTCCTCCGTTTGCCATCGATTGTCCTCCGTTTGCCAATGTTCGCCATTGACTGTCCACCGTTTGCCATCGATTGTCCTCCGTTTGCCAATGTTCGCCATTGACTGTCCACCGTTTGCCATCGATTGTCCTCCGTTTGCCATCGATTGTCCTCCGTTTGCCATCGATTGTCCTCCGTTTGCCATCGATTGACCTCCGTTTGCCAATGTTCGCCATTGACTGTCCACCGTTTGCCATCGATTGTCCTCCGTTTGCCATCGATTGTCCTCCGTTTGCCAATGTTTTCCATTGACTGTCCTCCGTTTGCCAATGTTTGCCATCAATTGTCCTCCGTTTGCCAATGTTTGCCATCGACTGTCCACCGTTTGCCATCAATTGTCCTCCGTTTGCAAATGTTCGCCATTGACTGTCCACCGTTTGCCATCGATTGTCCTCCGTTTGCCATCGATTGACCTCCGTTTGCCAATGTTCGCCATTGACTGTCCACCGTTTGCCATCGATTGTCCTCCGTTTGCCAATGTTCGCCATTGACTGTCCACCGTTTGCCATCGATTGTCCTCCGTTTGCCATCGATTGTCCTCCGTTTGCCAATGTTTTCCATTGACTGTCCTCCGTTTGCCAATTTTTGCCATTGACTGTCCACCGTTTGCCATCGATTGTCCTCCGTTTGCCAATGTTTTCCATTGACTGTCCTCCGTTTGCCAATGTTTGCCATCGATTGACCTCCGTTTGCCAATGTTCGCCATTGACTGTCCACCGTTTGCCATCGATTGTCCTCCGTTTGCCAATGTTTTCCATTGACTGTCCTCCGTTTGCCATTGACTGTCCACCGTTTGCCATCGATTGTCCTCCGTTTGCCAATGTTTGGCATTGATTGTCGTCCGTTTGCCCGTTTTCGGAAATTAGGATAGCCGACTTCGCCAGGTTGGCCCCCCAACATATGCCTATTCGTAAAAAAATTCGACCGCCCATTGTCCTTCGTTTGCCAATGTCTGCCACACCCTTATTTTCGTTTGCTCATTTTAACTTTGAGAGTAACCCGTTTTCGAAAACATATAACTTTTGAAGTAAGAAGAGGCAAACTAGAATACAAAGATATGTCAAACTCTGGCAATCGGAGGACAATCGCTGGGAAAAAAAATGTTGATGAGGCATATGGAGAGAGGCCAAATTGGTGAAGTTAGCTCCTCCGATTTTCGAGAACGGATAAATTTTAAAGTAAGGACAGGCAAACTACAACATAAAGATATGGCAAACATTCGCAAACGGAGGACAATCGATGGCAAACGGAGGGCAATCAATGGAAAACATTGGCAAACGAAGGACAACAGTGGCAAACATCTTTTTAGATGGTATATAATGAAAGGCCAAGTTCACCTCGGTGTTGGAACATGGTAAAAACTCGGAACTCTAACAGCCTACAAGTTGGCGCATGGACACAAAATGTTATTGATTGCGTAGTCTACATTAGGGAATAGCCACACTCACGAATTATTATTTTTCAGCGAATTGTTTGGCTCAGGTTACATATTTGGAGACAATTGTAATCCACCTTGTAATTGCTGAATTCAATCGTTTTAATATTTCACAATGCAACACAAAATCATATGTACACATCACAACAAAATTATAGTATTATCAAGCTTTTAATTTTGGGATTATGTTGAAATATATACAATAGGCATGGAGGAAATTTCCCGGCCGGGTAAAACTCGCATGTTCGGAAAATTATAAAGTAGGTAAGACCTTGTATGGATTCAGAATTCCATTAGGATCCATCAACTGTTTGAGTTCATACATTAACTTTATGGCTGATGGGTTTTTGCTGAGGTGTAAAAACTTTGTTTTTTTAAATCCAATTCCATGCTCTGCACTCACGCTTCCCTTTAAATTCGAAACATATTCGAAAATGAATGGCTCGATCTGCTGTGCTACTTCCTCAATGTATTCGGATGTCGTCACTTGCACATGCAAATTTCCATCCCCTGAAAGGAATTCGGTCCAAGCAGGTTGTTTCGCTTTCAATAATAAAAATATGCTTCCATGAGATACTTACCAATATGGCCATATCCAGAAACTCGTTTGATACGAGGGTCTGTCAAATGTTTCCGAAGAGCTTCAACTGTTTGGTAATAGTCTGACAGTCGTAATGAAACATCATATTTATAGGGATAACCATCCAGAAGAATACCATTACTAATGCTGTCTCTCAAGCTCCAAATATTCTGAAAGTTGTGGATATTTCAGTTATATGAAAGGCTATTGCATTTGTTGAGAGATCGTCGGGCAGAATTTTAAATTCGAAGTATTCTTACATACTTTGATTTTCGTTGGTTCAGTCGCAACCGTACCATTTTGTACTAATTCTTGTTCCATGGCTTTTTCTAGGAATGTGTTAAGTTTTTCTGCATCGTGGCCGGCATGGCTTCCTGATATTTCAATTAGCAGATAAAATTCATAGCCGTCGTTATCCACAGCTAAAGGATTTTTCATTCCTAGATTATCCGTGCAAACCGCCATAGCGGAACGGTCCATCATTTCACAGGAAGATAAAATCTCAGCTAATTCTGTTTTTGCCAAACGATATGTCTTTAATACATCATCAAAGCTGGTCAAGCCTGAAAATTTTATTGATCGAATTTGTAACGAGGCATTTTAAATTATTCGTAGCTCTCTCAAAACGAAAGATAAAATCGAGTCTACTCGCCAAGCAAAGCCACACTCAGCGACTTTGGAACGGGCGGACATTGTATGGCTACTTTGGTCACGATTCCCAATGTTCCTTCAGACCCGATAAACAAGTGTTTCAGATGGTATCCAGTGTTGTCTTTCTTCAAAGTGTTCAGACAATCCACTATTTCCCCATTCGCCTTTACCTTTTGGAGGAAATGAAGGAATCATACCTAAAGGACTCATCACCGCAGATACGAACGAATGCCCAATGATTCAAGCAGTGAAATTTAAGCGCACTAAATATTGACGAGATTTGAATAAGTGACTCACTGCTTCAAGTCCCAATACATTCCCGTGTAGATTTCCATAACGCAGAAGTCGAATACCACCTGCGTTGGTAGAAATGCAGCCGCCAATCTGGCAACTACCTTTAGCTCCCAGATCGAGTGGCATCATCATATTAGCAGTCTCTACCAAATGAGTATCCAATGTTTCCAGAATACAGCCGGCTTCACAAACTACGGTACCTGGTTATAAAATGTTATCTTACAGGCCCATTGTGGTATTAGACCCAAAGCAAAGGTATTAAGATAATTATAGGCAATAGCTACTTGATGTTTCATCAAGATCTATGATTTTGTTCATAAGACTGGTGGAAAGTACAATTTCATCAAAGACAGGAACACTGCCGCCAACGAGTCCTGTGTTTCCACCCTGAGGGCATACCGCCAGTCGGTTCTCATTGCAGTACTGCAATATTGCTGAAACTTCCTCCGTAGTCTTTGGTTTTACGACAACTCGACTGCATCCTGAAAATGTTGAAATTTTCGAACGGCGAACAATGTTGAAATGAAAAAAAACCCTCAACGAATAAAACAGTAATTCAAATTCAAACGGTGTTGAAAAAAATGATCATCTGTGCAGGGGAAGCAGAAGTTTAGAAACGCTATTGATAGATGTCGCTGTGACACTAAAAAAGTGAGTGGCACGCTCCCATTTAGTTTTTACCACCGACATCCACCCTCTGAAATAATCCTCTCTCTTGGGATACGTAGAACCGAATACCATGGGGATGAAACCCCGCAAAAAATTACTCTTGGGAATCACGGAGAGAATCCGATGCATCAACGTTCGATGAAAATGGCGGTTAAGAACAAAAAAAAAACTATTACTTAAAAATAAGAAAAACGAGACGGATATTTGAAAAACCAAAAGAAAAAAACGAAAACGATGAAAAGACAGACGAAAGAAGAAAGAGCACGCAGGTCGTCTCCCTCGCGCTCAGCTCCTCCCCTTTTTCCCTCTTTCTCCCACCCACCTTCGAAAGACCATCTCCATACAAACCGCGCAGGTTCTAGCTGCGTTTAAGTTTGAGTTATACTCCTACCAGATTCCACCCACCTCTGACCATTCTAGCCCAATCGACGTTGTAACTCTCGCATTCGTCGGGATCGGTGAGGAGTCTCTCTTTGCCAAGAAGATTCTCAAGGAACTGTAGATGGCTGTCGGTTACCGTCGCGTATGGACCACGTGTTACTTTGTACCTAACAGCGGTCGGTTCCGGCTTCTGCGAAATGGCACGACTATGATCCATAGCAAAGAACATTGTTTTTGCCTCCGTCAACCTGATGGAGTCTAGGCCTCCTTTTCGAGTCCCATGCTGCACCCGGCACAAGACATTTTTAACATTTCCCAACATTGCTGTTCAGCCTCACAATCAGTAGTCTGCAGAAAATAAAAATTTATACAATGTATTTGCCGAAATAGGTAGATATCATGCGTGTACGAAATTAATTTGAAAGCCTAAAATCGTTAACATAATTCCACGAGTCAGACACAAGAGGTAACAACCAATAACCGGCGAGAGTTTAGAGTTTCGGACTGAATTATGCGATGCGTTCGCTCTCGGTTTGGGAGTTGAAATTCTCCACGTCGTCCTCGTCGTCGTCCCGTGCCGATGGGAGTGTATGCTGGCGGGACGGCGTACAGTCGCCCGCACAAGTTCATTCCCTTCTCGGTTGGAGGTAAAATTCTATATGCTATATACGTGTTTATTCGCATTGAAGAAAATTTAGTCCTTGAAATGGTAATAACCTTGTAATGGGTACTAGTCGTGGCAGATTTACCACTTTAAGCGATCGCACGCGGATCAGAGGATTTACGACCAACGTTACTCTGCAATGAAGCAGTTATTCGGTCCTGGGATATTCCCTGGGGCGACTGTACTCCACGGGGTAGCGGTCAGTGGCACGGTTGGGCTCGAGGGGTGGGGGAAAGGGTTTTTTATTTCATACCTACAGAAAAATATGCAGCCACGATACTAACAACGGAACACAAACGGTCCACGTTGTTGCTATAGGTACTCTATAAATACAGTATAGGCCAACCGCGGCGAAGAAGCATCTTGATTTGTTTCGTATTATATTTTATTCATATCTTTTTAACGAATAGAACTTCAGAAAAATAATGACGATTCAAAGAAATCGCAAAATGCAGGGCACATTCATAAGTGAATGTTGCAGACCAATTTATTTATACCGATATAAATTTTGGTTCACTATAATAGAAATGCATATTTTCTTGACAACATTGCAGTCCACAAAATAATATTACATATTTATCATTCCATTAGGAATAATTCGTTCTCTTTGTGCACTATTGTGCATGTGCAACAGATTGCACACGAGTCAAATTATGTAAATTGTAACTAAATGTTGCCAATCACTGCACCGCAAGTACTTCCATTATAACGTCATAATGATCCGAGGGTACAAGGTGGAATAATGTATATATTTTTATGCTGTCGAGCAATGCAAATATAGGTATATATGATTATATATGACGGTTTTTCATGAACGCAATAATAAAATGTCATACGTGTGTACATACAGAATTTTTTTTAAATAGGACAATAATGTACAGTTGTTTCATTAATTTACTGGACTATCAATGTGTAACACACTGAACACGTCGTATAATACACATATGTCTGTGTTGTATAATGTATGTGTGATCTAATGAAGTTGGTAAAAATAGTAAAAGTTACATCCGATTGTACACGTGCCTAAGAATTAAGAGGTGGAAAAAACACTTGACAATCGCCAGTGGCGATGAGAGAGACGAAACCACGAGATCCGAGGGGTTGTTGCAGGGCAGAATTAAGGGTGGAAGGTTCAGAGTATAGAAGGGGGAGCCACCCGACGTCTCCCTTTCTCCATGAGTAGGGATCACGTTGTGTAAAGGGGCAGGGAGGGTATATGTGACAGATAGTTATACGACGTTCATCTCTTATATACATATACCTAACACGTAAGAAAATTAACTAGGTATATGGTATAATGTACATTGTACATGTACATCGATGAAAAATGAATTATATCATGATTAGACCTACATATATTTTTTAAAAACCTTCTATCAAATAATTCTAAAGTACATTAATTGTCGGAATATCAAATTATACTGATGACAATTACACTAAAATGTCTTGCAATTTTACCACTCAGATATTCTGCAGTGAGAATCTGTTGTAAAAATGCAATAGGAAGTTAATACATATGTATAAGGAATATGCAAAACTCTCAAGCGCACTCACGCCATCGCTCTGAATACATATACACCCCAAATGTATAGGTATATAAACGCATTCACCAAATATCGTAGTTGACAATGAAAAAAAAGAAACATGGAAAATGGAATAACACCTCACAATAATGGCCCTATAACCTGCTCATCTATACAGTGCAGACTGCACATGTATGCACTTTCAAAGTCACAAAATAAAGCTTCTGCTCTACCTTCAGGGGTCATATATTAAGAGACAACAAATTTTACTTTATGAAAAGCTTTATGAATTTTCGACGAAGCATTAGAACTTATTGTGAGAAATCGCCTGTATGTACTGTATCGTATAAATTATTATTATTATTATTATTATTATTATTATTATTATTATTATCAAAAAGGCAAAACTATGAGTTCAGAGTTCTCTACCTAATCACAACGTACGATTTATACGCATATACTGTGAAATATAAAACTGGTCGCAATGCAGAACAAGAGCGAGAGACATTGACAATTTTAATAAAACGATGTGCAGTGAGACCAATCCTTCGAACTGTTGCAGGAATATATTCTACTTCGCCCGGTTGCTCAATTTGACATAATGGCGGTGCATCTACAGGTATTTTATTCTGCAGCGCGCATTGAACCTTAGGTTCCATATTGTCCCGTCGTTGCATAAACTTTGGATTATGGCGTGCATAATATATCCACAAATATGTATACTCGTTCCAATTTATTATGTGAGATCTGTGAACAATTATACTTTGTATACATGTTTCAATAAAGATTATCCTGGTAAAACGAAAATTTGTGCGAACATATGAAACACTGTGTTACACCGTCATGTATGTGTAATATAGACGATTATTTTTTCAGGTTAAAAATCAGACGAATGAATTTCACTTCACAGGTAAGTAAAGTTCCATATGTACATATTTCCAAAAAGTTATTCAGCAAATATCTTTCAACCGTGTACAGCCTATCCATAATCTCAAGCTTCATCTGACAAATGTCATCAGCATATTATTATCATTTCGCAGTATTTGCTGAACGAACGATTTATAATCAGCCTTCGTTTCGACATGGGTAATATATAACGCAGCAGTCGCGACGCAGGAGCCATCAACATCTTCGAGGCGGTGAAATGAAGTGGACAAGGTAATTTTATCGCGCCGAGCTTCGCGAAGGGTGCCGCTGGGGATTGTCACATTTACAGTGGCATCATCTCATATACGCTATATATCTTCTACATATGTGTGTTATATATACCATGCATAATCATATTTAAGGTTCGTGTATAATTGTAAAAAAAAATCTATCTTTTTATAATAGACTCATCTCGATAACACTGCAGTGCAGAATTATCATCAGCATCATCGCGGTTTATTAATTTCTGATATATATATAGCGCGGTATCTATACGTACTTAAAGCCTGGATATGAATGACTGAAGTATAGAAAAGGCAGATTTGCAATTAGAAATTAGTAATTGCTGTATATTAGGGTGAGCTTTATAGAGGGAAGTTCTTATGCAGATATATGAACATCTGCCTATAGGTACCTACAATGTATTACAGACTATATACAGTCCATATCAAGGGTAATTTATCAATGTATTTCTCCCACGTTCAAGAGAAATGACTCTGCAAAATGAATCGAAAGCAACGTACAAAATAATAATGGGCATGGCTCATATATAGCTCAATTTTGGGTAATTCTCGCCATGCATTTGAATAGAAGAACGATTTTTTACTTTTGGAGCTGGGTTACTTTTTCGTTTTATAACATCAGTTTTAATATTGACATTCAAAAATTTTGAAACCTGGTAAATTTCTCACTCCTGAGTATTCCAATCATAGTAATTATAATCTTTGAAAATGCAGTGCACTGTAGTTGCATTGAAATTAAGAAATGACCCGACAAGGACGCGTGCAGCACAAATGCATGTTTCGGAATACCGTTCTATGATGTACACGCGATAAAATAGTATAGGTACTTGAATAATTGTAGAAAAGTAATGACACACAATGTTCTTTAGAATAAAATCTCACTGCACGCACATATCTTGCAGCGCGATATGCATATCTACATGCATGTGCACCTATTTAAGCGTGTACACATATATAAATAATATAATCATCTATTCGTCACGACCTGCATCAATGCAACGTATATATAATATACACTGCCGGTCAAAAGATTGGATACACTTGTCGAGATTTCTAGCCACACTAAAAATTGGATACTTTGTTAAAAAAATATATATAATCGCATTTGTCAAACGGCGTTTTGTATGAAAGAGATTTATCTTTGTATAATTTTTTTCTTTCAAAAAGTACGACTTTTTTTTGGACTCTGAACGAATTTTGCAATGTGGTCATTTTTTGGAAATTCTTCGCTCTTCGAAATTAGAACTGTAATCCGTGTGTTTCTATGAAAAACTAAAAGTTATTGCATTTTTGGCGAAAAAAGCAAAGTTCTACGGAAATTACGGAAAAAATGTTAAGGGGGTGAAAAGTTGCATGAGTTCACACTGGGATAGCTGAAATTTTTTCAAAAATTATTTTTCCTTCTTTCGATTAGTTCGGATCTGATGCGAGTGGAGTGGCTTCCTTCCGCAGCAAAAGGAGAAGAAAAAAAGTTCGAAAAAATTCCAGCTATCCCAGTGTGAACTCATGCAACTTTTCACCCCCTTGACATTTTCTCCGTAACCCCATAGTTCTCGGATAACCACGCATTTTCTGAAACTTGGTTTTTTTCGCCAGAAATGCAATATAACGGCGCGAAAAAAATTGCAGGGAACTTTTTAAAAAATGAAAATGAAGCCTGAGACGTCCGCTTTCAGTTTTTCATCGGAAAAGCAGACAAAAAAAATTTCCACGGATCACAGGTACAATTTTCGAAGAGCGAAAAATTTTCGCAAAATGGCCACATTGGAAAATTTATACGGAGTCCAGAAAAAATCGTAAATTTAAAAAAAAAAAAAAATGAAGCCGAATCTGTCCCCTTCAAAACATCGTTCGTAAAATCCGATTATATATTTTTTTGACCGATAAATCCGACTTTTACTATAACTAGAAATCTCGACGAGTGTATCGAAACTTTTTGCCGGCAGTGTACCTATATGTATAGACATTTGTATATATGCATACTTTGTATACATTCCGAGCTATTTTACTGTAACACATATTTATGCATGCTAATGAAGATTTGTTCGTTCGTTTGTTCTCGATAAACTCAATAACTACTGAACCAATTTTCATATAATTATTGCGCGGGTTTCAAACAAAAGATCTTATTCGTTATTTGTAGGTCCACGTCTCACGTGTTACCCACGTCTCACGTGTTAACACGAGCCACGTGTTCGGGCCTACGAGTAACGAACAAGATTCTAAACAATTAATCACACCGCAAGTACGAGTGTAACAAATTTAATCGGGTTCCTATACATATATCTATCGTTCATTGTATTACTGTGCAGAGTATCGAGGTAAGTTGCAATGTATAATGTCGTATACGCTTGCCTGTGTCATCGTACAGTCATAGTTCCGGTATTTGTTCCGAGTTATCGTCATGCAAGAGATATGCAGTATTCATACATTTACATATATATGTAGGTATGCGTGCTGCAGTTTTATGTTATCTATGAACATCATTGTGCTGCACATACGTATGTATAGCGTTTAACGTATATATACAACACAAAGCCAACTCAATTTGAATCACCTAAAATATATGTCGATCATGTGTCTATAGCAAAATATTGTATATAAGTATATCATGTGGAACACAAATGTTTATTGTGTCCAACACTATTTCCGGAAACATTTTGCTGCACACACGAACTATTTGATCAGATAAAAACATGTGTATTTAATTGGACAAGCAAAAAGCGATGTATTATCTACTGATAAGATTATAATTCCTACCCACATAGCGAAGACTATGTAGTATTTTAAATATACGTACCTAGTCTTGATTTGGGAATAAAAAGATACAAACTGCTTAAATAATATTTCCTCATACCTAAAATTTGAGAACAACGCGATGTGTTTGTATTTATATAACATGTGGTATATGCAGAAGACCTATGTATATCACTAGATTAGAGAATTTCGTTTCTTGCATCGTTATAAGAACGTTTTGATTCTTATTTCAGAAATTTCGAAACTCGCAAGAACGTGTCGCGTATCATTCTTCCTTGAAAAACAAATCTCCCGTCATCGTCAAATTGTTTACGAATACTTTTCTGAATGAATGTTATCATTAGTCATTCGAGGGAATAAACTTGCTCAACATGTTGCAGAGTATCAAATAATTCTATTCGCACGATATCGATTCTCTCCTTATTTCGGTAACAATATTATTGATTCGGATGTGATATAATCTACACTCTGTGGTGATGATCGTTAACGATACTCCCTTATACTTCGTCGGTGTAGGTAATCATCTATTCATTTATACTCAAGTCTTTTATTACAGAAATTGCGTGGGGGTTGCCTACATTGTGCAACAAATGAAAGAGCTGCACACGTCGAAAATGGTCTATTATTGTATACATATATAGCGCAAGATATTAGCTGGAAGTTAGTACATTTCGAGTGAGTGTAACTTGCGTAATTGAAATTTTTGCAATCAGGTATTTATACGTGTTAAACTTACACAAGAGTAATGTTGCAGTACCGCTGCAGCGTATGTAACGTTATATGCACAATATAGCAAAATGGACGGTTGAACGTTCGTGGGCCGACAATTTCGGGGGGAGGAGATGAGATTTATGTATATTGAAACTTATGCCATCAGGAGATCAAAGGCATTTTGGAAATTATATAAATATGTCTTATTAAATTCTGTCCGTTATTTTCACACCATATGAATAATATGAGTATTATGGAGTAATACAGAAATCAAATTAGAAAAAGATATTGCAATATGATATTTATTTATCAAACTTATTAATTTATTTATTTATCATACATATATCTATATGTATATATATATATACATGCATTACATTAATACATTATATACTGCGGCAATATAGATTGCTATCGATTGATTGATTGCTATTAAAATTCAACAGATTTAAAACCGATTAAGCCATCCTTCGCCATCTTTTATTTCAACTTCAGTTTTGCTCGTAGCTGTGTAAGGAATAGCATGCATGTGCGTACTTGTATATATACATGGGTCTAGCATATGAGTACGTAATATCTGATCATAGATTAAGATGACGGAGATAATCGTCACCTGCATCTCGAATTAAGACACGGACTGATCATTCTGGTCAATATTTACACGAGTAGGTATATAATGTAGCTTATACATGTATAAGTACATACACATGTGGGATGTGCTGTATACCTTCATAGTATTATCCACAAATACATTGCGATATATGCCTAACGTCGTGTATACATATATAACAATACAAAGTATGCGCGCAGAGGGTGATTCTGGATGCGAGACGTGCTGCGTGCAGAATGAGGGAGAAGAGCGATATACGGACCACCACCAAAACTCCGGTAGGCCGAATGAGTTGGCGAAGCGGCGCGGGCAGAGGGGGACGGCGGTTTAGAAGCCCGCGCGAATGTTCATCACAATTATTCATGCTCACAATGTAAGAGGTCTGTATATCTATACATCTGTGTATATCTGCTGTACATATGTACACGCACACAGAGATTTTTCCCTCTCTTCGACCCCTTGCCCCACTCCAGGGATATTATACCTACCTATATACATGAATCTTTTCCATACATATACCGTATCCCCTACACATATGTCTATAGCACGCTCCAACCCACACTGTACATGTTATACAGTCGCTGGTCGCTCGTCACGTGAGCGTGAAACGCCCACCCCGCAAGCGCGTTCTAGTCCACTATTCTTCGTGGTCTACAATTGCGGAGAGGCGACGAGCGAGTGAGACACGAGATGAAAAGGAAGGAGATGGTGGATGTGGAGAGGGAAACGGAGCTATCGGGTGGCATGGGAGAAAAGGGGAAAGGCCGAGAGAGTAAACGATAGGGAGAAAGAGAGACGGATGAATATCGTCGCCGGTGATAAAAGAGAGGGACGGATTGGGCGGGGGGGGGGGAGACTCGGAATTTGACGGGACGACGAGGAAGAGGAGGGGGCGGCGGCGACGGGGAGGTAGCACGGAGTAGAGCTCTTATAGGTGTTTCATAAACAATTTTTATCCTTAATTATTTCAGAGAAACAAAGAAAAGAGAGCTGGGAGGTGTGTATATGCATACATATCACATCGTTGTGGAGAGGGAGGATTTCGGTTTCTTCTTATCTGTGTTATATCGCGCATATTGTTGGAGACCTGATTTACACGGATTAAGGAGAGCTCTACATCGTATGTGATTTGTGGTAACAAAACCTTCCAGGGGGCTATTGGTATCTCGAAACCTTAGACGTGAGGTGATCCCTTGTAGCGAAGTACTTGTTGGTTTTTTATTTAGTTTAGTTTTATTATTCCTTCTTTTTTTGTTCCTTTTACTTTTCTTTCCACTTTTTTTTTAGCGTGGGTGGAGACGAAGCTCTCATGTGTCAGGCCTAACACTGATTGATGTCCTCACTTTGTCCTGGCTGCAATGCAGTTCACATGTGCCTTCGTCGATGCAGTCCATATGATATAATACATGAACGTACGAGATAACTCTACCTGTGACTTTGTTTCTCCATGTCTCAACTATTGTTAGTTGATTACATTTTTTTTGTTATTCTCTCGTTGGAGTAAATAATTTTGTTATCCTACTTTCGGTTTTTATCATTATGGGTCTGCATACTATTGCAGCTATACCAGTTTAAAATGTTGATAAAACTGGGGGACCGAATTTTACAGATCGTTTCAAGAACAGGTAATGTATTACGATCTGTAAATGTCGGTGGTTTTATACAATGACGTAAAGAATAGATGATAGTATAAGAACCATGCAGAATCGTTTGTGTATGTAAGAGCTGCTGATGCCTGCAGAAATCGCAGACAATGTAACAAAGATATTTGAACATCTTTAAAGACTACAATGTAAGTCGAAAATTATTTCATAAACTATAAAAAATAACGAGCATGCATGATTATGAGTTCGCATCGGTATATACCTATATGTGTATGGCTGTTCGACAAATATTTCAAGCATCAAAATATATAATTTATGACGATGATTTGCTCGAAAAGCTCATGCACGTCATAACACTCCTTATGAGTTTTTCCATTTCAAGAAAGACAAAACTTGGAAAAAAAATTAATCTCGTGCAATAGGTCAGATCGTTCAAGATTTATCCCGCAAACTTCCAAAACCCCATGTGGAAGGGACAATAAACAGCAAAGGTAAAAGTAAGAGATGCATCACTGCAAGAGTGCAGCTCTTCTGTAAAGAATCTTAATGAGAATCATGTATATACAACGTCGAAGAGATCGCATGCAATCCATGTGTTCAACCCAAAGGAGATCTTGAGGACAACAGGTATCAGCTGGTTTGAAGGAAATCAGGTATATAATGATGTTCTAATAGACCGTGACGTGTCGGACAAATTCTGACCTTGGTACATGGGCGTGCCAAGGCACCTAGGTTTCTAGTGGCCGATATTATATACAGTATAATTCGATCCCCCTGTTTACACTGGTGGATATATAACGGGGGCCCCCTTCCCTTCGCCTTCGATCACACGTATATACGTACTGCCTACAGATATATACGTTTTACGTGTATGTTGGTAAATACGTATGCACATATGTATATATGTATACATTGTATGCATTGAGTGACTGAAAACGTGATAGAGAACAGGAGAGCAGCTTGGAGGGACGAGCAGTGGGGGGTGGGGATTTAGACGTGGGGAAGACACCAATCGTCGTCAAGGCTTCAACCGTCGTCTCTGTGTGCGTGGAGAAGTTTAATTATCCGTGTGGAGGCGAGGTGACCGGCCCGACATCATCTATTCGATATATCAGTGTGCGTGAACCGGCAGAGCGCATACACCGACAAACGGGACGGGTCGCTATTAATAAATCGTCTACCATCGGTATACGCATGCGCAGGAATACCCTCGTCGAGCCAATTCCTCAGTGGCGGCCGGAATCATTAACCGGTTTCCTTGGCAACCCTGGTCGACCTAAACCATTGGCTGGTTACTTACCCCACCACTATACCCAACTAACTCTACCGGTGGCACAAAAAATCATAAATATAGTGTACCATAACATTTTGCTATAGTCTCTCCATGATTATATTCACCGAGTCTGGATCTGAATCGCAATATATAGGTACGTTCCTACTCCTCCATATTTTTGACAAACCTGTACCAATCGAGACAAATAATTGATTATTTATTTGTGATGTCATTTACATTTTTTTTTGATTTTTATTTTTCAGTAATCAGATAAATAATCAGATAAAATCTAAGCAAATTTATTTTTTGAATAAATTATCAACACAGCATTCACTGAAGCTACTACGTAACACAAAATGTGCTGCTGTATAACGATGAAATGTATTCGGTTATGTCAGAATGCATGCGAGCATCTTATGGGTGCAGCAATATAATATAGGTGAGGTCGAATTTATGCTCCTGAATTTAGGATAACCCCGAGTAGAGGGTATCTCCGTCGGGATTGGTGGAGGTAACCCCTACCGCGACCTTTCACGAATCCCCTGCCATCCGGCGCACTTAACTCGGAGGTATAAACCCGGCTTATAGTCAGCTGGGCCAGGGGCGTCGAGAGCCAACGGGACCCATTGCATAGAATCACGTATACAATACGATACAGATCAGAGTGAGAAAAAAGAGAAAAATAAGCGCGTAGCAAAATGACTGCAACTCGATGATTACGAGCGCTCCTATATGGGTGACCTTAGTAAACCTGTTACGAATATAAAACCATATCTAATCTTTGCACAATACCAAGGACTCGAGTATCACATTATGCAACTTCTTTATATGCAGTTTGTATGCATTGCACGTATATTGTGCTTGAATTGACGTAGGAATCTAGGTAGGATATAAGAAATATACAACTTTTACGTACTTCATATAGGCTCTGTGATGCCCACTCATTGTCAGTCAAGAATCACAAAAGAAATCATTGTGTAAAAAAGTAACACAGGCTGTACCTTTGAAAACTTGAAAATTAGCTGCACATCGATGGAACGTAATTTCCGATAGATAGATTAACGGTGAGATGTATTATACAAAAATGTGACAGAAAAAAACGCGGGGTCCTTAAGGAGTACCCGATCTGTCTCCCTATCGTGGTACGGCGTTGAGCCTCGAGTTCGTGCCATTAGTCCTACTATGGACTCTAGACGGTGTGTGTGCATGTGATTCGCTTGTGTGAATCGAACGATGCCCTGTAAAAGGTGAGTTTGTATGCAGGCATGCGCCCATAATCCGAATCTCGGAAGCCCCGCCCTTCACGGCACGAACGATGCCTCTGGGATTTGTCTACGTTGGACCAATCGGTGATCCGTGTTGGAGCTCGAGGGCGATACAATGTGGGGGGGAGAAGGGTCGTGGCTCGTGAAGGGGAAGCGAGGGGTGCTTCACTCGCAAAGTGGGAGGCAGACAGCGAGCGCGACTACCAACGCTTTCAGGTTCGACGTCAACTCCGAATATTATTTTCTAAACTGTAATATTTTTCGAAGTGCATTTTGCGTGAGTTTTTACGAAAATTTTCAAGCAAGTTCTAACGTGGAACATCGTGGTTTTTACCGTGTACGTTTAGAAAAGGTGTTAAGAAATCCTGCGCAGTCGCTGAACAAGTGAATACAGTGAGTACGAAATTATCGAGATTTGCCTTGGTGTGTGACGGTGTTGTTCCTACATAGCCCTCGACGATAGCGACGGGTGAGCTAGTCCCAATCCAATATGTCGGAGAGTAGGACGCCTTCCAACCTTTACGACTCCCGGTCTAACCTACTCTTGGTTCGTTAGTTCAAGACGTCTGTCTATACGTATACGAACTGTGTTATCCGCAATCGCGATATAACACACTGCGTGCTATTATTATTATGTAGCTATTATTATGATTCCATTATGGCGAGATCCGTGTTGTCACTCACACCCCGTTTGACTAATTATGGAGGTTTTCGTCGGACATTTTGTATTTTGTTATTCCAAGATGGACACGATGCATGAGTATCTACATGTACACCAACACCCCTCTCCCTATTCCTACACATCGACGAACCTAGATTTTTCGAACAACCCATAGGGGCATTTCGCATCGGTAAATATACTTATGAACTTATTGAAATAGACAGAATTCCAGATAAACATCTACGAAGCCGAAATAACCTTGTCTACGGGCAAAACGGTCTTACAATGTGATAAAAGATGCACGCGGGCGGGTCTCTCTTCGTATATGCGAAAAAAAAATACTTTTTCGGTATAAGACTTGTCCTAGAAATATTGCAGTGCTGGAAAACATCGATGATTCTCAACCGGGTTGAGATTCACTGATTAGTTTCATCTCTGTTCTTCTCGACTATCTCTACAACCCGAACGTCACACTCGCTCTTATTGCTAGCATACCAAAAGAACGAAGACGACACGCACCCGTGGCTCTCAATGAGCTACTTGCATAGAACGCTACGATTGTATCGCCAACGGCACAGCTGTGTTTTGTTGTATCTTTTTCCATTTTATTTTTATCTCGTATTATTATCTTTAGGTCAGATATCACTTCTATTTTCATTTAGATAACCCCCTCGCAAAAGTAAATCGACCATTGCCGCCACGTATCATCTCAATCATGACTCGAATTATGCAATATGTTTATATTATTAATTTCTACAGCACCCCAAGATTTATTGATTTTTCAGGGATTTCTTCATGGGTTACTAGGGATGTAACGTCCTCATCAAACATTGCCAGTTATGTTTAATCGCACGATATCCTAGCAAATATTTGTAGCAGACAACTTGGAAAAATAAAGTAGAATTTCATCTGGAAGCATTTGTTGAAATCTTCTGAGAACAAGTGACTAGCAACGTAAAAGACATTTAATAAATAACAAACGTCAAGTACCCGTTACACTACTGTTGCATTTAACCACCGTTAGTAATTATCTCAACTAGGTTATTCAGAGTTAGGCTTAAAGATTGAATCTCTTTGGCGGTCTTACCGACATAACCTATTTGCTCAAGAATTGGATTTAATTTTTATTTTCGTAAATAAAATACGCCATAATTACTGATAATTTTGACTTACCGAAATGTAATGCCCACTGAAAAAAGCAAATGGATGATGATACCTCTTTGCAACACCGCACAAACAATGATAATTTTACCTTCTAGTCATGGAATATAGATATGAGTTTGAAGTCTGATAAACCATTATCTGGACTGAATAAAAAATATATAATATGCAATGATAAAAACGTGATAGGTGGAGCTGGCGTTTGATATTAAAATTTTAAATGTCATGAACAATCTTATTAAACATTTTTTAAACAGAAATATGTTATATGGTTGAGACTTGAGACATTTACGAGATAATATGTATCATTTCAGAGTCCACAATGTGGTAGAAATACCAACAAGATGTGGATGGAATACAGTACTGATATTAAGATGGCAAAGAAGAAAGCTATACTGTCCAAGTGATCTGTATCGATCGCTTTGTCCTAGTAGTTGATTTGTGTTTAAACTTTGTGGACATACTCGGCTAGCCAATAAGCTTTCACAAAGATGACGGATGTTAAGCAGATTGAGATTTCTCAATCGCCGCAACAACAACAACAACAGCAGCAGCAGCCCCAACAGCCACCGCAACAGCAACAAATGATGATGCCAGCG